>NW_017157935.1:975281-1008541 GCF_001652005.2 Ceratina calcarata
TTGCTCAATTTATGCTATTGCAAATATTGCATCGATGAATGAAGACTCACCATTTGGAACCTGCCTACAGAACCTGGCGAACATCCTCTAGTTTCTCACTAAGCGTCTACCTGCGAACAGAAATTCCCACCCAATTACGATTTCACTCTTGTCTTTAAAATCTGATCTACTCATAATTCAATAATCAACGTTAGGCGAGAAAATCGACCACCGACACGGCATTCAACGTTACCCCGTCATTTTCATGCTGGATTGATAATTAAACTAATCAAAGTTCATAGTGATACTCGATTATATCTGAGTGAAGCGTAACACGTCGTTGGACATGGAACTCCCTTGAGCCTAATGACTACCGTGACAGGTGATCCTCCGATGATTTCCAGCCCGTCTTCTACACTGCCCTTAGGGTGTCGATATGAAATTGTAGCTTACAATCTTTACACCACTTGTAACTTAAGCTTTAAATACTTAAGAGGCATAATTTTGAATCTAATGAAAACTGTCGTTGACAATCTTGTTCGTTTCAATACGCGTTAAATAAATTATATTAAAAAGATAATCAGGAGAGGAGAATAAAAATCGTCCTGAGATTTCCTGTACTTTACACATACAGAATAATTAGAATATTGGCAGTGAAGATACAGGAGGCAGATAGAAGATGTCGGTAGATGTGGAATTACCATTTACAATGATTATTATCATACGACAAGCGACAAGGGAGGAGAAAGATGAGAAAGTCGTCGGGGCCCGTGGTACGTAATTGCGCAAAGCGTGGTACACGTGTGCGCTCTGCGTACGCATACGAAAGAAGAAGAGGAGACGGTGTACCATTTGTTTCCGTGCTGTTGCGCATAAACGCGCAAAAATGATTTACATCGTACCCGTACCCGTATCCAACGGATAATAATCTTCCCTCTATCCTTTCATCGAGCCATCGATTCGAGTTACCGCGCTTCGGCTCCGCTCATTAACTTCTTTCCAATTTCTTATGCAAGCCTGTTATACGCGCCGCGATTAAGCAATCGTTAATTTGTCTCGTCGAAGATTGATCTACCGGCTAACAGCTTTTCGTAACACGAGTACGTAGAAACGTGTAGTTGTGTTCCAGTCACTTAAAAGCGAAACGTCTCGTCTTTGTTATTTACACAAATATAAACTAACGTAAGTATTCTCGGTTTGCTAACAATATGACACTAATGCAAATTTGTTCCCCATAAATATATATATTTTTTTAAATATCCACAATCCTTTTTGGTCACAAGAGGAATTCACGCCCGCGCTATTGGAAACATATACGATAAACGATGGTATTCAACCCACGCGCGCAGGTTTCGCGTACGGGGCCGTGTTTTGTTCAGCATAATTACCTCGGATACAGCCATTAATTAGTACCTATCGCTAATTATGTGGAACAGCGACAGCGAATGTGCGCGCGCACACGCACAAACATGCACGCTCGTACACAGGCACAAGAGTGGATCCGCGGCGAGTTCGGTTTATCCTATTTGTCGTGCATAAATAACAGATTCATGCTGAGATATGGTAGCTTATGCAAATGTAGGTTCAAAGTTTATAGCGTTTAATTAAACCATATTAGCGGGCACGAACTTAATAAAGCGGGTCACGCTCGGGTACCGGCTTCCACGTTTCGAATCGCGTTCGCTGAAAGTTTCGCCGGATTCCGGAGGGAAGATCGCACTCCGATCTAAGTAGATTACTTCCTGCGTTGTCTGTTAGCGGCACGCCAATTACGCCGAGCTTTTGTACGCGGTACCGTAATAACGCGTCGTAATGTATTGCCGGCGCGACTCTCGAAGTGCAATAAATTATTCAGCACACTCCAGCAATAAGCGCAGCGCGTGGTTTCACCATTCATCGTCCTTCGATGGCTGTCGCGGGAGTATGCAATTTTGTATAAAACCTTCATGGAGATAATATAAATAAAAACTACTCGCGGGAGTTCGTATCTATCTCTGATTAAACTTTTCTAATCTAAAAAGAAATCTTGGTTACGAATGTCTATATAAAAATTCGTTTTTTAAAATTATTTTCAACTAAAACTAATTCGAGCCTTGAGTATTATCTCTTTATTGTTGTCTAACTCTCCGCATTGTGTACGTTCGACTGATGAGAGATTCTAAAGAAAACTACCCTTCCGGATGTATAGCTAAGCCCGGTCCCAAACGGTGGGCATGTATCCAGACAATACGTTTCTCCTACCTAATACATTCTAAAAATTCCAAATTCTCAAACACAACCCGTCGCATTTATCAGGCCGTATTGATCCGCTTACAATCAACGACACCTTGTAACACTCATAAGCAAATCCAAGATAGATACTACGGATTCCTCGGAGGGATTGAAGAGGCGAGGCAAAAAATCCGGGGCCCAGGACACCGGAGACGTAATGCGACGCCTTGATGGACGGCTCGATCCGAGAAGCCGGAAGTGGGCAACGAAAAAACTGGCATTTAGAGGCGAACACCCCGGCAGGCTGACTCCCCTCGTGGATATGGGAGGGCAGAAAGCAGGTTAGGCCGGCAGACGGCCGACCGACTGGCTGTTTGACATAACCAGTTCGGAGGTGCAGGCAAGGACGCCGCCACTCCTTCTCGTTCTCCCTTTCTTTTCGCCGTATCCCCGCGAGACGTCCTCGTCTTCTTTCGCTCCCCTGGGACACAATCGGTCGTCCCTGACCACCGCAATACAACGCCATCGATCGCTGCCACTCACGAATCGAGTTCTTAAGGACGCCAGCAAATGTTCTCTGTTCGCCAGCAAGTGTAAATCAACGAGTTTTATGAAATTTTCTTTGATCATGCGAAAACAGCTTTCAAAACCGATGTGTTCTCATCGAAAAAGTATATACATGTATAAATTCCTTATTTACTTTCATAGCAGCAAATGTTTACCTCTAAATCAACGAATTCTTACTTCGATAACTAAATTAAATTATTCTTTATTTTTAATAAATCGAATTATTCTTAATTCGATAAAATACTCTTCGATGAAACGAGTACGACTTTCAAAGTTGTATACTCGTTCAGAAAATAAATTTCTAATACAAACAATTTTTTAGTAGTAGAAGTCGTGAAATAACTAAAAATGCGATAAGAAATAACTACTCTGAAATCGTTTTTCTTACATCCATTATAATCCTTTTCAATTATGTTTAACTGTAACGCGAATCGAACGTGGTTAACCGCAAAACGTTTGACACGTAGCGTTCAGTTATAGATTATAGATGATAGAAAATCTATGGTAGGTAGGTATTAAATCCAAGAGAAAAATCATGCCGGAACGAGGTTGCGATTAGAACTTAACGGAACCATACAAATCTTTTCTTATATTAATTCAAAGAAAACATTGATGCATTCCATTTCACTATTTTTGCAGCCATCAATCAAAGTTAAACATAAACTAACTACTAGAAATTTTATTGTTTCAAGGGAAGAAGTGCAGAATTGATATCATTTTTTTGGACATTAATCAGACAATACAATAATTTGATTTTAAATTGTTATTTTACAATGAAAATCGGTATTTCATTTTTCAATAATATAAAGAATGCAATATAAAAAAGAATCGTATTTAACGTTAAGTATTGTATGTTGTATTTAGACTCTTTATTAAAGTCGATATGATCGTCAGAAGAATACGAAATTCATTGTAATTTTTATTTATCGTGATAAAAGCTAGAATACAGAATGAAGTCCACGAATCAAATTGAGTAACTATAAAGTGAATTGCGTAAGCATTTTTCCAGATGTTCAAAGCCCTCGATAAATTATTTCGAACGAAATTAAAACAAACCCGATCGGATGAGTTGAAAATCCTTTTACAGGCGAGAGTTTTTGCAAGCTGTCAGATCTGTCTGACCGATCACCCTGCTGAGTCTGTTCGTTCCGAGTGGAAAGGAAAACGCTCGTTGCAGTCCACGTTTTTCCATGCCGCGTGTGTACGGTACAGTTAACACACGAACATACGCGTCGAAGATCATTCTCGTACAACAGTGTACGTGCGTTAAACCGTGATGGAGGCAAGCCCCACGAAAAACTGGATTCGTAGCGTACCCGCGGTTGATTGTTGTTCGCCAACCGAGTCCATCGAGCTCGCCTCGACGAGAGAACAGTCATTTACGATACATACACTTCCAACTTTTGAATAAAATGTTCTCGACTACCGAGCAACAGAACATTACCAATGACGACGTTCATTCGACGGTAGGATACAATTTAAACCTCTTTAAACGCAGTTAACGGGTCTCGTGTAATTCAAACGATACGATAACACAGAATCGATCAAAGTAATGATAGTCGATGCAATTGAAAGAATTTTCTGATTGTTTCGCGTTAAATCGTCCTTCGCTATTACTTAGCGAGGCGGAAAAGATCACGGCCACCGTTCCGTTGCGTGTCTATCTATTCCTCAACGCAATCTTCGTTACAGCCGCGGCGGCGGCATCGCATCGCGAACATCGTTGGTCATTCATCTTACGGCTGATGTCCATCCGATGCGGTGGAAATAAATTTGAACGCAGATAAATCGTTTTAATTAAGCAACACCCGTCCCACCGCGTTACCTCCAATCGCCTTTTTACAACGCGAAATATAGGAAAATTGTTGTACCTCCGTGGCGCGTATACAAACAACTGAAAGTGCGTCGAATGCAATACAAAATATATGAAAATTGTTGTACCTCTATGATGCTAATATACGATTAATACGAAATATGTAAGAATTATAATACTGATGCAAACAACTGAAGAGATTATTTCAAAAGAAGAGTTTGGTGTACGTCGAACAGAACTGGCTCTAAAGTTCAATGACTCTTGTTACAAGTAATAAATTACATAAAAAATATTCCAACTATCATTTCTCATTTCACTTTTGACAGAGTTTCGAGTTTGAGAGCTATTGTGAAGGCGACAATGGGCTTGCGCAACGGATTACTGAACTTGAAATAGCGATAGCCTAGAACGAAACACGGAATACAATACGTAATCAAGAAATATAGGAAGAGCTCGTCGAGGTATCTTTCAGAATCTAAACGAGGAATTCTAATCGTTAAAACTGTAATAAATCTGTATAACTAGGTACGATTAAGACACGATTCAATTGTCCGCCGTGATCGAGCCCGAGTTCATAAAATATAGATATAGCGAGAATTTATTGCGAGACATTAAAACTGTTCTTTTAACGGTATACGCGTATCAACCGTGAAGAGGAGAAGCAATCAGGAGCGCGGCCGAAATTTGCTCAGATTGAAATCTAAATGTCCGAAAAGGAGATCGTAAACGAGCCGGAGCCGAAAAACGAAGAAACCGCGTGATGAAAGAAAACATCGTTTCCGATTCGACCATCGTTCAACGTTCTTGCAACGAGGATGATCGCCGGGCGCATCGCGTGAGCACGAGAAAAACGTTTAATCTAGACTTACTCGCGATTCAGCTACTTCTTTCAATTAAATCGAGCTGAAATCGAGCACGACTGAGAAATTGGAACCGCGCGTCTTCATCCCGCGAATCGTACTTCCGCGTTGATAATGATAATTAATAGGCTGACGTTATATAATTTATCGGGCGACGTGGCAGTCTTCGTTCGTTGCGCGGCGATACCCACGGCTCGGCCAACGGGTATAACTCAATGACAGAATTTATTGCATCATTAAGGTAATGCATGCGATACACCGCGATGCGGATAACACAATCATCTCGTGCGTAGAGTCGCGTTTTATCCGGCGATCATCGCTCGACGCGAGCTCTAACCGATATTGGAACGTGTTTGCTCGCGGGAGACGAATACGAGAGGCGATCGCAAGTATCATCGTATGAAATCGATATCGAGAATAGTCGACCTACTACGTTGATAAATTTCAGTACAGCTTAGACAAGTACGTAGTCACGGACCAGTAGATGCACGAAGTTTCTTTTCATTCTTCCGATCCATACATTAATCAGAATTCATAAAAATTGAAAGACGTTCTACGTCGAAACTTTTGCAATATTGTTCTAGCCAAAAACGATACCGTGCACGTAGAATCAGGACGCCAACGCACGCCTCGTCAGATCCGAAACGGGAGAAGAGGAAACTAAAAAATGAGACGAAAACGGAAGAGAAAAAATGAAGATTGTCGCGGCGAAATCTGGACGGTCGGTAGACGTCGTAAATCTCACGGTTGACGCCTTTCGGAAGGAAAACGACGCTGGCCAATTTACGATCGGTCGACAGGAACGTGGGAAGAGCGGAGGTGTTCGATGGAACACCGAAGAGGAAACGTCGCACGTCGGCGGTCCTTTCCTGACAAACGATAATCGCGGAGTAGTTCGCTGCAGGTTCTTTCCGCGTCCCCTCGATCGGCTTCCTTACACGCGAATACAGTCATTCACAGAAAAGTCCAATTTATCCAATAATAAAGGAAGAGCCAACGGATTGTAATTAAATCACAAGATTTCATAGTGTTCAATATTTTAATCGCTTAATAAACAGAATTATTATTATAAATGACTTTTGGTAAACGAGAATTCCTTACAAGAACGACTTTCTTAATTTCATACATACGTCAGTAAAATCTCATTCGAAATCTGGCACTAAATTAACATTCATTATTAATAATAAGATAAAGTTCTCAACAATGCATAATTATGATTTTCTTTGTGGACTGACTGTACATTCAGTGAAAAATAATCGACTAGGGCACTGTCAACCGCATCGGATGTGAACGGTCGATAATAGTCAGTCGGTCTG
Source organism: Ceratina calcarata (assembly GCF_001652005.2). Lineage (NCBI taxonomy): Eukaryota > Metazoa > Arthropoda > Insecta > Hymenoptera > Apidae > Ceratina > Ceratina calcarata. The sequence continues at coordinate 982,028 of NW_017157935.1, forward strand.
GCGCTTGTTAACCGGTGCCCGACGACGACGACGACTTCAGTCCTTTACGCGTCACCCGTGGGTGCGAGGACACGTGCTCGAAAACGATTCCACTTTCTAATTGACTCGTGAGAGCATTCAACCTATAACTGGATATCCTGGATTCAGGTACCTTTAATACTTATTTCTATGCCAAGTCGATTCACATAATTTTTATTTAATTATCAATCTTGAAAAAGTTTTCTCACTCTGCTTCTCACAATAAATTATTAAACGACGCACGTACATTAAATTAATTTTTGATCACTGAACTTACTTTAAAAGTTTACTAGTTTTATTAGCTCTCATGGTAAACGAGAATTCCTTACAAGAACGACTTTCTTAATTTCATACATACGTCAGTAAAATCTCATTCGAAATCTGGCACTAAATTAACATTCATTATTAATAATAAGATAAAGTTCTCAACAATGCATAATTATGATTTTCTTTGTGGACTGACTGTACATTCAGTGAAAAATAATCGACTAGGGCACTGTCAACCGCATCGGATGTGAACGGTCGATAATAGTCAGTCGGTCTGGCGCTTGTTAACCGGTGCCCGACGACGACGACGACTTCAGTCCTTTACGCGTCACCCGTGGGTGCGAGGACACGTGCTCGAAAACGATTCCACTTTCTAATTGACTCGTGAGAGCATTCAACCTATAACTGGATATCCTGGATTCAGGTACCTTTAATACTTATTTCTATGCCAAGTCGATTCACATAATTTTTATTTAATTATCAATCTTGAAAAAGTTTTCTCACTCTGCTTCTCACAATAAATTATTAAACGACGCACGTACATTAAATTAATTTTTGATCACTGAACTTACTTTAAAAGTTTACTAGTTTTATTAGCTCTCATTTACATTATAAAATTGGTTAAACGTCAGTTGACATTAACAAGGAGAATATCGAGCCGTGGAACGAAGATTGGTAGCGACAGAAGGGAAAGGGCGACGCGGGGCACGGTCGCAATTTATACTTGCGCGATATCGCGTTGAACACAAAGGTCGATCGTTAAACGAAGTAACGCGTGTCCCGAGCCCCGTGCGGCCACGTTTTCGCGTCGCGTGAATACGTTCGCATGCTCGTAAATCCAGCCACGTAACCGGGGTGTGAGTTAATGCCTGGCTGCATTTACGGATGAACAGCAGACCCATAAAGAATCAGAGATGAAAAGCCATAAAACTAAATGCTGTGTCTCGTCCAAAAATTTTCTACACCTCCATCAACAATTTTTATTTTTTGTTTATAGAAGCTATCACAAATGTATTTCAAGATCAAAGAAATTCCAAAACTATTTCTGAACAAAATAAATACAGCATAACAGTAAATTAAATTCTACGTGATTTTTTAAATTTTAATACAAGTATACTTTCTCGTGACGGATGTCAATGGACACAGAAATGATCTACGAAAAAGACGAGACGTATTCGAGCAATCTGTCATGATTCCCAGGGGACGGAGAAAAATGCAACGACACTGGACAGTTAGGTGGTTATTAATGAACGGACGGGATCGATGGGTGGGCGAAAGCGAGTGAAAATTTATTCGTTGCCGACGATAACGATATTTACCGCGTGTAGTCGTACATCGACTGGCATATTCCCGTTTGATTAGAAATATCTCAATGGTCAATACTATATAGAAGAGAGAAGGGGGATTACGGATCATCGTGGTCACCATCAAAGTTAACTGCCTGTCAGGGATAACTATATGTATGTAGACGCGGAAGAGAAGGTGGCCTCAACGTGGACAGCTACGCGCTGCGTGCGCTCTTAAGCGACTAATGGTGATTTATAGGAAGACATCGACGGGTTGTTTGTTTGTTTCTCACCCTACACGACTCCGCGATCCTCGCGACATCACTATTAAACGATCCTATCGGGCTTGATCGCGTCGATATGTACTCAGCCTGCAGAAACTGTCGGCGAATATCCGTATCTTCTAACGCTTCTCTATTAGCTTCTACAGTTCGTTTTTATACCACAAGACTCTCTAAACGAATTAACCCTTTCGCTTCTAGTCATACAGCACACAAATAAAATGTAATTGCATTTCTAAAATTCTTACAGCTATAGCGTGATTAAAAGGTTGCAAGATTCTTCCAATGTACAAATCATTTTTTCATCAGTATATTTATTCAACTATAATAAAAAGACGTCCATTGAGTAATGTCAAAATCCAACTAAGACGGTACAATACTAGCTGAATTCAAGAACAATCGAGAGAGGTTCATTAACGCCCTTGACGAAGGCTATCGCTAACGCGTTCCTGTCCATTGAATCTCCCTGGTAATAGCGATATTGCGGCGGGTCAGTACACTTTGTAAACACGGAACGCGCTCACCGAGGAGGGCCCCCTCTAAGCCGGCAAGAAGTGAGTGGCAGGATGAATGCGGCTGATTACATTCAAGAGGCTTTTTCAAGTCGTAGCAGCACGCCGGTATAATAACCGCGGCGTGCCATGGCCATGGTCTCCGGGACCATTGCGTATCCATTGCCATTGTGCGACCTTAAATCCGTTCCGTTTCCATCGCGAAACAAGCGGCGCGCGTGGACGGAATCCATTTGGTGAACCGGGCTAAGTTTCACTATACGCTTGTTACACATCAATTGTTCGTGGGTTATACCGCTTAAAAAACCTACTACCACGCGTTTTTTGGAATTAATATACATATAATATCCATACAATCGTTCAATCTTTGCTTGTAATTATCTTTTACCGGTGTTATGACAATGGTTTCATGGAAACAACGGGGAACTTGTTAATCTCCATGAGAGTATTATAAATTGTACACGTTCAGTCTAACTACATCGGCTATCATCACCTTTTCGTTCCAGCCATTGTTCAACAGGGTTTCTTAATCTATTCGGAGAATGATGTTACCAAACACCACCTGTACTTTCCTCTGTTTCCCTTGTTCGAAGCTGGCTATGCGTCACCGCGTCGCAGCGGCATGGTTCTCGTTTTTGGTGAAAGGATTAACGAGGTACTTGTTGCAATGCCGGCTTCTTTTTCTTCCTATCCCTTCTGCTAGACTGATAATCTTTAATGACTCTTGTCTAACGGTTGTCCGCTCGAGCGTTGTTCAACGACGCGTTTCTTCTTGCTTCCTATTACAGACGATGAATTTGTATAAAGTCTAGGTTGGTTTGTTAATGGAAGTTACGATCGGTAGTCGGGAGTCTTCTTCCTTCGCCGGTTTCCCGCGGTTCATGGAAAATTCATCGCGCCGGTTCAACTTCTTCATTCTTCCATAACGATTTTCTCTTTACGGATTTATTAACAATGATTAACTCCGGTGTCAGGGTATGCAGAAAATTCAATTCGTCAGACGGTTGAATATTCTAATTCATTAATGATTAATCATCTCCTGTCGATTCGCGTTGGGAATTTATCAGAGAGTTGAACATCCTAATGCGTACAATCCATCTATTATAACTCCTCTATCAATGTAATAACTTTCCTCCCACGTAATCATTAATGAAACTCTCCTGCCAGATCGGATGGAAAATTCATTAGACGGTTAAATACCCTGATTCTTTGTAATCCCTCAATCATCTCAACAATCTCCAACCGCATTATTATCAGCAAGGTACAATGCGCGTACAGAGGTACGAGCGGGATATCCGTTGCATTCATTACTCAACGCCTAAGTCGTATGGAAGCATTGTCGACGGCGTCGATCAGCATCGCCATCAATCATCGTATTGGCCGGCCGGTCGGCCAGCCGAACGGAGAGATCGTTATTACAGATTAACGTCGACGATGAGCCCACAGGTGAACAAAAGTGCAACATTGTCCGCAGCTTACTTTTCTCATCGCCGTTATTGGCTTTTAGCCGTGGTGAAATTTTGAAATGACGAAGATCTCATTAACCGAACGGTCTCGTTAAAAAATGAAAGATTCCACCATTCCCCTCCACCGGCTGACATTAAGCTTTTCGTTCTGGCACGAGGAAGCGGTCTTGTCATCGCATTTAATGACAATCTTCCCGACGTTCAACGAGCAAATTCATCGCGAACCGTCACACCGATTGCGTAGTCGCGAACAAGTAGTAAGTCGACGGATTCGAAAATACGGTCGACTTGCGTGCTCGTTGATCGCCACGGTAGCAGGATACGCGTGGACCGTCGGCCACGATCAATGCAACTACGTGTTTAATAGCGTCGAGTTTAACCACGAGTTTCCCTTGTTCGGCGAATATCGTCTCGCGATTATATCGCAATTACTCCACGGAAATTATCATCATCGAACGCCAGAGGAAAATATACGAGCAAAACAGGGTAACGACGAAAAGCTCCGGGCACGTTTGTTATACAAACTGCTTCCGAACTCGTGGTACAACCAGAAAAGAAATGATTCTTTATAGAAGAGTTGATAAAAAATTCTTTTAAGTTTTTTTATTCGCGAAACTTTTAATGATTTCACAAAACGTAATCATTCGAATTAAATACTGTTTAAACTGTGCTATATTTTCAGACAATTAGAAAATTGTAGTCGAAATCAATTTGGAAAATGTATACGTTAGCGTAAAGGGGTGTATTGGCACCGTTTTCTTCGGTAGAGAAGTGAACGAGGCCAATCAAGGCTAGTTGGCTTATCATTGGTCAACGGTACATCGTTATCTCACTAGCAACGGCATTGCCGGAAATCGTTACGATTCCATCGATCGGTATACGTGCTTGCGTAACGATTATGTATGTATGTTTTTCTGCGTTGTTCGTAGCCAGTGCACTTAAGGGTTATTATTAAGATAGCAGAAAACACATATCCGCGGCGTAATTAACCTTGGCCGGTATCTCGGCAATGCAATTACCTTTGGTTACTTCCACATTCGATCGACTCGATCATTATTTAACGCAAACATCGAACTGCATTTCGAATTCGAGCTCGTTAATCAACAATTTATGCAGACATTAATATGAGAAATCTAAGAAAAGAAGAGCGAATTAGATATCGAAGTTTACGAGATACGGAGTAAGAAACCGTTCGAGTGCACTGGACGACAGCTTTCAAGGTAGCTTTTATACCGTTTCTGATCTTCGTAAAAAACTAACCACCCAATCGATAAGCATAAATGACTACGACATTGAACCATTACTGCTCAATGCCGGCAATAGATACCTATTCAACATATCGGTCATCTTGGCCAGCCTCGCAACGGTTTTCTGCTGGCTGGTAACCACTAATCTCGCAATTCGATCGTCCGCAAAAACCGCTTACAATATTTTCTAAAAATATTTGATCGGGGAAGAAAATATTTTTACTAAATTAATGAACGGATTTTTATCGAATGATAAAAGCCCGACAAAAATTGAGAGAACCTCCTCATTACGAAATTATGTCATATCCACTAAATGTATTATTATGAAACTGGTGTGAATTAATAAATTGCTTTGTGGAACAAAAGAGAAAATAAATATTCTGGAGGAAAGTTCGGGACAGAGAATGAAAATTCTAACCGCGGTACGTGGCCTGTTTCGAGTCACGTCTACAGAAACGTCTGGACGCGAGGCGAAGGCATTATATTGTAGAATCAGGGACCGTTTCGGAGTCAATGCACGGTCGCTTGGCACGTGTGTGCATATCGTATCGAGGCGAGTACCTACAGAACGACGACGGCTTGCATATCCGCTTTCGACGTAACGCTTACGGAGGCGGGGACGACAATCCCACTAATTGTCGGCGAGATTTTCGAGTTCGAACCTCGCATCTCATTAGGACCACCAGCCAGGAGACACCGAAGTCAATCAATCCGAAGAGAGGAGAGTTCAGGCATCGGTCGCGTAACAAAGAACCGGATTCGAGCGGCCAACAAAAGGAGAAACATGCTCTCTCCTCCGCAATCGAGCTGCATTTGCATGCGAAAAGACATCGTTGCGAACGATTGATTCGCTGCTGAAAATGCTTCCAGCTTTCCATATTCTTTAATTATCACGCAGCCTTATAATAATTACAACGAAATATATTTAATAAAAATAGTAGCATTTTTGTCACAACAAAAAGTATTTAAGAAGATGGAAAAATAGATCGAAGACGAAAACGAGGAGTAGACGGGATGTGTCATTGACACACCGTCGTGCGTACAAGCTTTGAAGGTATCTTCGCGCGGAAGAGAAACGAGAAAGAGGAAGCGAGTCACGCTCGCGTCATCACGAATGCTGCCGGCATTCGCGAACCCCCGTCACCTCACCCCGTAGTCTAACCCACGAGACATTGTTGCATCCACTCACCTTCCCTCCCATTCTGTGTCCGCCGAATACTATATAGAAAGTACACTTGCTAAACGCGGACCAACCACGAAGCAAGAACACAAAATGATCCTTCGGACACGTTCGAATCCCCCTGGGGAACGAAGGAGAATACTATCAGGAAAGGAAGTTGAAAGTGTGGTCAAAACTCGAGATCCTGCGACTACGCAACTCTGGTCTGACCTCGGTTGCCTGATTCTACTTAACTACGTTTCCTCGGACGAAAATCAGAGTTACAACGTTTAATAAAAACTGGAGGCGAAATCAGATATGGGTATCAAAATGTAGTAAGTGGAAACATTTCAAAAACCAATATTGATTGAGAATTGTTGTAAAAGAAAAGGTTGTTTAGAATCGCGAGCTGAACAACATATTAAAGTTGACTGAAATCTAAGAAGTTCACCTCTATTTATACATTTACCTCGGACAACAGAATACCGCGCCGAAATAAATGCTATTTAAAAGACGAAGAAGCCATCGTCAAAAGATCTGGCAACTGCAAGGGAGCAGCGCGCGACGAACCGAAATGGATCGTCCCGGATGATTCCTCTGGGGTTCCTCCTCACCGGGGTCTTAGCTCCGGTCGATCTCCCTCATTAACATTCGACTCTTTGTCTTTGTCGTTGTCGCGGTCGTCTTACTCCGTAAGGTCGTCCCCCGACCGGCTATACACGATCCCTAATAGATTCCTACGAGAAGCTCCTTCCTCCTTTCTTTCGCCTTCTTCTTGGCCCTCGCAACCTCCTTGTTTCGACCGGTCGATTTTTAGTAGCCCTCTGCTCCTCTGTCTCTCTTTCGCTTCTATCCACGCTTCCAGCACTTTTTTCACCGTCCACCAAATGCCAAGAAGAAACGAAAATTGCCGCGAGTACTGTTCAACTGTTCCAATGTAACTTTAGATTTCTTGTATGTAGCTATAGTTGTCAGATACAAGGAACGTTCTATGCAATTTCCATCTTTCTCCACTCGTTAAGGATGTATTGGCTATACAGTCAATCCCAAAAGTTTATGCACTTTAGAAACGCATTTTTTAAAAAGAAATCAGACGTCAGAAGAACATTGCTAATAATAAACAACAACAAAAAATTTTCGATTTTTCCGAGATTTTTCCAAGGGGTACCCCTTCAATTTCTTCCAAATTTTCGTTTTTTGCCAATAACTCCCAAACCATTGGACATACGGAAAAATTATATACGATCTTTCTTGTAGAGGACAGCGAGATCTACAATTTCCATGTAAAAATTTTTCGCTAGCGTCAATAGTTAACGAGTAATTTGCAAAAAACTGTTTTTTCGTTTTTCGTCCATAACTCTTTAAATATTAATGCTAGCGAAGAACTTTTATACAGAAATTGTAGATCTCGTCAAGATCATCCTCTACAAGAAATCATAAAAACGAAAGTTGTAAGTACCGTGAAAAGCTACAAGTTTCGTACGAAACATTTTTCTCTATCGTCAATAGTCAGCGAGTATTTTGCAATAAACTGTTTTATCATTTATATCAGATGAATTTTCGTAGCAACGCGTTCGATTCGAAAGGTAGCACGGAATCGGGACAGGGAGAGAGGCGATGCGCGCGATGCGAGCGCGAGTTTTTTAATTTTACGAGGGACGTTTATCTTACGATTATGTTGATAACTTCTCGGTAAGAGCCCGTAACGTAAATTGAACCTCCGACAAGAATTTCGTGGGTGAGTCAGAGGCCGATTGGCCCTACGGGGAACGCCGAGGAGAAAGCTGACCATTGAAGAAAAAGAAAAACTTGCCGCGTAACTGTAAATGGCCAAAAATCGATGACATTAAAAGTAAACGTACCCAGATGTTGTCTCGTTCGTCCACGACAACGTCCCGATTCGTTCTTATCGTCGATCGATAGATTCGTTTCACGTTTGATTCATCCTCGTATTGACGTGAAAAGGGAGAAGAAACACGGGGCCATAGAATTGCCTTTCTCTCATCCTACACCGGTCGGGTCGTCCGCGAGATTCTCCGGTTCGCCAGCCGCGTGTATAACTTGATAAACAAGTTTACTTGGAGAAGCCGGTGTCTTATATATGTATATACCCGTTTACACACTGGGTGTCCTGAGCGGACTGAATACTAATTGCCGACTCGCGCGATGAGGATCAAAGCGTATAAATCATCACCTATTCCCAATGGAGCGTATCGATCACCCGGTATATTACTCGGATCGTGTTTAATCATCAAAGTTTATTAGTAAATTGCGGGTTTTATGCATTTAAAAAAGACTAGAAACTCTACTTGTGATGCATGAAAATATATAAAACGAACGTAGATAGCAAACGTTTATCTGAATTGACTATCAAATGTTTCATTTTGTTCAGAAATCCGCAGTATATTTATTAATTAGCAGAAGACTTGATTTCTCCAAAAAAATTGACATCATCTTCTTAAAAATGTTTGCTAATCTAGTGAAAGAAACGAAGAAGATATCTGACATACTTAAAATTGATTTCTACAGAATCTTCATTTTTTTCCGTGTCAGTTAGAAAGTATCATGGCACGCACGATATCATCGAGATCACGATTATCCAGACTTTTCATTCGTCACTTCTCAGCTCGGTTAATAATAAATAAGGCTTCTTGAACGGCTGAAAATTAAGAGGCAAGATAGGTAGTAGGCCTCGGTTTCCCTTGGAAACGCTATCTAGATAGCAAGCGGCATGGCAGCCGGAATCGAAGTCGGAGAGGCCGAGTAATTTCGCTAATGTCTCGGTCACGACTCGACTTCTGAATCCTTAAAACGGGTTTCCAATCTGATCCTCGGAATCCTGCCACGTCCCAGATTCTCGTCGCTAGGCCGAACGAAACGACCGCCTATTACATTAACAACATCTTATTCGGTGTCGCGATGAAAAATCAGATACCATCTCCTAACAGTTCCGACTCGCCTCACAAATATTTCCTCTCGTCCCTCGAATCTGTGATTCTAATTCGAATTCTAAGCCGATGGCCAGCTACATTCTTTAAGCTTTAACTTTATTTACATTCCACCGTGCAATATAATTGCTTTTACACATTTACAATAAAGTTAAATATTGTAATGTTTAAATGACAAGAAAAATATTTATCTAGAACACTCTTGAAACTGATACCATAAATGTTCTAATTTACACGAAAATCCACGGTCTAATAACTGTGGTTAATGTAAGGTGTTCAGGAGAATCTCGCATCATACCAATAAATAATTGCGTCTTGATTCGTATCATGAACTTTGAACCGGCGCAGTGAAAGTTCGTATCACTGGATCTGCGAACATCGGTGATACCTCAGCCATAAATCCGGCACTGGCTGATGACTTACCGCCTTTATCCGGCGACCATCCAACCCACGCTCCGACTTTAAAACAATATCTCACTCTTGGTGCACCTTGTTCCGCGTAAACGTACGCTTGTACGTACACGCACCGCCGGAATTTAAGGGTTTGTAAAGCAGACCTCGCTGACCGGCCTCTTAAAAATGTCTTACTCCCTGTTCCGGTGCGCGACCAACTTCGAATACACTTATTCAACGCCAGAAGCTTACGCTTTCTACGTTTTCCCCTTCTCTCTCGTCACCGGTTCAGAGAAATTTGTACATAATTTTGTACAAGCTCCTTGCGTCGATTTCCAAGGAAGAGGTGAACGCAAAGTCTGTCTTGCAACGATGGTAGATGAGTTGGTAGGTACGTGAACTTTTCTGTTGCAGTCGTAAAACGTTTGAGGAGGAATCGATAAATGTGTTCAGTCGTGGAAAAGGTCATTTGAAAGTGATCAACGATCCAGCGTGAAGGATTACAGGCACTTTCTGGCTCGTTACGTTCCCTAATTCGCGTCTGTATTTCCACGATACTAGTGAAGTGCTCCAAGAATGTTCCGAGTATTTTATTGACTCGGGATTACGCGTTCAAACAGTCGTATAGAGAGATTCGAATAAGTGGCAAGCGCCTGCGTGTTCATTTATCTTTAATCGCTTGGTTCATCTCGTACCGACATGACACGGAGATGTATGCACCGCTATCGCGCGACTCCTTTCTTGCGCTGCCCGATTTCTTGCCTTTCGCATTTTCCCGTGTTTATTGCTCCCGCCGCCGCGCTAGCTGTATGCCACCTACGTTGCTCGTCCAAGGAACTCATTTCATCCACCGTTTCGTACGTCACGTACGATTTCATTTCGTTCTGAACGGAAGAGATTAATGGAAGCTTTTTACTCGCGAGAGTCTAAGAGATTGATAGTTAAGAGGAGGTCTTAATCTATGATCCAAAGCTGCGAGTAACCCAGACTTATAATACCTGTACTGGTGGATGACTTAAGTTTTGTTTAATATTATCCATTAACTTTTATTATTGAGTCCTTTTATTGCGGTATTCAAGTCTACAAAAGCTAATAATTAATTGCTTCTGGTTCATTTAATAGTTCTCTTATATCCTTGCTTCATTTGCAAGTTTATTATACTTCACATAGAATTACAGGTCGTTGGACGTTATCGAGATTCGTTACATAAGTTACTCAGTCCAGTTACGTCTTTAACACCGAGTAGCAGTTTTATCTGTCGTATTTTATATACCAGCTTCCTCGCTCTTCTTTCTCGCCTATTACGGTAAACGTTCGTTCTAAATATCTACTTTTATTATCCGCCGTGGTTAGTAGACTCCCCCTCAACTTCGCACTCCGTTACACGGCTGATTTCTATATCAACCCGTGTAACTGGACTCGCTAAGAAAATAATATCCATCTTATGCTTCGTTGCAACCTGGCGAACCTTTGTATTCACCAGATCTTCAGCTAAGATTAGAAAGTTCTATGTAAAACATTCTACGTTGTGAAGTGTTTTGAAGTATAGAAGATTGCAAGAAGTTTCAACTACGTAGCGAAGGTAATTTCGAGCAATTATTCGTTTCAATAACCGAACAGAAAAGTGAAAATAAAGTGGACGCTCGTACTTAAATTGTTAACCATCTTTTCCAATAGATCTCGCGCAATGTCTATCATTACTCTTGATAAGATCCGAGCGCGAACAATTTCCAACAATATCCGGCAATAATGTAGAATATTATTTTTCACAAGGCACCAGTTAATGGTCTCGCGGTATCTACTTTCTCAACGTGGTGATTTCGAAGGGGTCTTCGGGTACGACTGCCGGTAATTTTCCGCGCGTTATACCCCTCTCGTTACACCCACGCGAGCGGATCAACGGGTTCATCTCGCGCGTCTTTAGTCCGCGACGTGACCATGCACATTATCGCTCCTATATTACGTCCGCATATTCTTTTCTCTATCAGCCTGTTCCCTTTTATTCCATTCCACCGCTAAGCGTCTAATTACTACTTCCTATTAAAACAGCCGAACTTTGATCAGGTTCTACAATTACCATAGGGTTCAAACATCTTGGAAATTAATAAATAATGAACTTAATATTACGAGGACTTCGAAAATTGGTTGCTTAAAAATCAATCGACGTACAATTAGCGTGAATAAATCGACGTGTATTCACGATGCAATAATAAAATGAAAGTGAGATAAGTTAGAATGCATTGTAAGAATTTTTCTCGACCCTCGACTTCGATACACGTCCCCGAGGATACGTATTGAAGCGTGATAGCGATTAGTAACGACGTTCTCCACAATATCACGGAATCGGGACGTTCATGGAATTATTCATGAATATAATTCAGCTCGTTATCGGATTTATGGTCTCAAATAACGAGGGAGGGGTACAGTCTGACCGGCCGGCTGAATGTGTGAAGAAACGCTTTCGTTGGCATCGGCGACGACTACATGACACCGAACAGGCAACGAAAAACAAGATCCGGAGAAAATGCGTGGGTTTTGTGTTATCAGCGTTCGTAATAATTTATGCACAAGCTAGTAGATTCCTGTTCTTAACGGGGAACCGCACTAAGTCATATATCATTGCGTGTACACGATCGAGAGACCGAATAATCAATTAATATAAAGGAGAATAAATGATTGCTCCATCAGGAGAAGGACAGGCATAAATCTTACTCGTCGTGTCCGAGATTATTGTTCCTAAAAATCGAACGTAGGCCTCGCGCAATAAAGCGGCAACGTTATTCAATCACTTCCTCTAACTTCGGACCCGAGAGGCAAGCTACGTACACGTTTATGCAAATTTGTATTTTTGCGACGGTTCAATGTGGGCTTGTTCCACTGTTTACATATTATATGTAATTTGTACTTTACGATGGACATTTTGTACATTCTTGCATGGACATGCGACGTCTACTTACAAACAGATAATAAAATTTATTTCCCTGGAGCTTTCTATTTTACGATCGTATAAAAGGCGTATAAAGAATGCGCATTTCGTGTCCGTGCAATTACCGATCAACTGACTAACATGCGTGAACACGAAGCTACCAAAACTTTCCCCTGACGTTAATTCACCTACCCTTTTCTCCTCCTAAGATTCGTATTCGGGGATGCAGAGGGGGAACAGAAAGATAAGTTTGAAGACCCACGTGGCCACGGTGTCCAAGAATGCGGTTACATTACACCGTTGCATCGAGCCATTAGATTGATGAAGATAAGGCAATGTGATACACGATTACGATTAGGTCAATAGGCGATCTATTACACATGAACTCTTCCCACAGAATTGTAAATAAATAATATGTGAATATAAAAAATCTTTGGGAAGTGACTTCTTGATCACGTTTTTAAGTAGATCAACTTAAAAACCCTAAGTATTTCCATCAGTTTAAGAAAAGACCTCAATTGAAAAGCAACTGTAAAAATCTTGAATGTTTCATTTGCGATAGACGAAGTATGACATACCTACATTATGCAAAAATGGAATTGCTTTTCGATAGAAGAAAATGATAGGTAAAATATATTTGTAGCCACTTACTTGCGAACCACCCGTTGCATCCAAGGACCTCGATGTTCATAGCGTACCAAATGTACGTGAAGACGTGTAATTTCGTGGACACACCTCGCCTTCTTCCGAAAGAAACTTAGTTTATACACCGTGCGCGTAAAATCGATCCAACACTTTTACCGTTCCGACACGAACGTCCCGCGATTACCACGCAAATTTTCGGCGCGACAACATTCACTGCGACGATTTCCAGACTCCGGTATACATGAAGCGGTCGTCAGCTGGTGAAACGAACTCGAGCGGTGGAATCAGTTAGGGTTCGTCGAGAACAGAGTGGTCACAGTGTAGCTCGTGCTCCGGCAACATCGGCCTCGCCACTATTCCCTGGTTGCACATGTTCCTCGCTATTAAGCAGTCCTCACACTGACCGCATCTCCGTGCACGTCAACAATCGACGAGCGTCGGAACCCAGTAAATGCATGCTCGAATCGAGTGCGGTAACCTTCGGCAAATAGTTGATAGAGAATGAGATACGAACAACGAAGTGCGAACTCTCAGGACAATTCTACTTTTCAACCTTCCAGGAGCCTTACTCCTCCCCAGCAAACACGAATAAACATTTAATTATTAGAGCCTCCAAAAATGTTTAGTGAAGCACAGTGTCAACAAAACAATTATTGTCGTCAAATGACAAAATGGTGATAGCCGTTGGAAGGTTAATGGAGATTATACCATGTTTGCATAGAGGCCCGAAATCTCTTTCAACGTAAGATATTCGTTTTCGTTTAAAAGCACTTAAATCATGTTCTACGCGTAATACGTGCCAGTTCCCTTAACTCGGGAATTCGAGATGATCAAAACGTACGCGACGAATTCGTGACACGCGGTAATCGTGACAGTTCGGTATGCGCGAATGAGAATTCTTGGCGTGCGACAAACGGCGTAATGACCGACAATGTTAACAGGCGAAGGGACGTGAGTCAACTGCCAAGGAAAACAAAACCAACCTCGGTCGCAGTGATGATAGGAAATCCGTCCTCCTCCAACTTGTTCGCACCGTGCCCGAGGCACACGCGCTCCTTCGCACGTTACGCGTAAAACTGGCATTCCAGATCGAACGCTCCCGTCGAATTTTGATTCGTAAAATTCACGGGGTGGGGAGACGGATGTCACCTCTTTCGTATTTCAAGACCGCAATAACGCAATGGAAATTTGCCAATGAATTTATATAAAACTAAGGATACTATGAAGTATTCTCAATTTACTATGAAATATTACTAAATGATGACAATAAAATTGTGAGGAGGAAGTGAATCATAGACGGTAATATGAGCACCTCCATGCAAAACATGCTTTATCGGGAGTAAAATAAAAAAGAGACGTTCTAACGTTACCTCTAACCGGGCAGTAAGTCCTCTCCGAGCAAATCGAACCCAAAGCCTCTTCGCTCGAACCGATTTCGGGGACAGAGTCTCATCAACTCGAAAACGCGAGTCGCCTACTGAAAAAATACGCGTAGTATCGTAGTACCATTGAATATACCAGAAGGATTCCGTTCCTTGGCACAAAAGGAACACCGTTCGAGGTATTCGTCCCGGATTCACGCGTCAGCCGGATCCGGCGGTCGTTATTCGACGTTTGACCGGCCTAAGGAGAGTACTTAGTTCGCGTAGTTGAGTGCGGGCGTAATAAGACTGTCTGCTGACGGCGGTAGCGCGGTTCGTGCCCGCAAGCGGCAGCAGCCAAGGGAAGCCCCTCTACCATGGCACTCTCCTGCAACTCCTCCAAGCAAGCCAGCCAGCCATCCGTGCCGACTTGCCTGCCTACCAGGTCCCGCAGTAGGCCCGGCGTCCCATCCTGAATCGAAATGGTTGCTTTGCTTTCCTTGCTTCGCACGAATCACGCGAGGGCCCTTCGAGCTACAACTCTCTTCGCTTCCGGTACCCGTGAGGGGTCCCCACGTGCTGGATTTTGCCCGAGGCTTTACCGTCGATAAAGAAGTTTAAACTGTGATGAGCCGCTAACGACGTCAGCGAGGATCCGAAGATTTAAAGCACATAATAAATGTTGGACTCATCAGCCGTTTAAATCTCGTCAAAGCATTGTCTGATCTCAGTTGTAACTGTCTTTGAATTCTCAAGTGAACGCATACTCTACATGGCATTCCAGCGTTCCATAGATTATTGAAAATACTTGTTTTATGATGATGACAATGTACTTGTATATGAGTACCTAGGTAAAGACAAAGTTGTGACGGGATTAAGATCCTCGTTTCATTTTACTCATCGAACGGCGGGCCGATCTTCTTCAAGTTCTTCAGGAGTGTCGGCCGCGTAATCAAAGCTTTCTCGATCGACTCGACTAGCACCTGTTCCTGATTGTACGGCGGAAACGGCATTCCCTCAAGATTATACACGTATACAACACCCTCCACGTCCGCGACTACTAGCTGGTTACCATTCGCCGTGAAATCGACCATGACAAACCTAGCACTGTTCGGCGAAATCGTTACTGATGCTGGTTTATGAATTTTTCGTCTGATATCCCATATACAAATCTCGTTGTTCACAATGCTCGCAATAATGGTCGAATGAACAGGTGACCACACCGCGTATCGGACGCAGGCCATCACCGTCGACAAAGTAATCAACGGTTCCGTTAATCCTTCTGCCCAAATTCGTATGCACCAATCGGCGCCGGACGTGAGGAATATTTTCGGGCAGAACGGCGAGAACATCATCGAGTACATCGGCCCGTCGTGTGCCAGGAAACTGTCTATATGCTGGTACAAATAATTGGTTGAACACTTGTATATGCAACCCTCGTTCGAGCCGACGAAATAGATAGAGCTCAGTGTTGGATGTTTGCAAAGCACCAGTGCTCCGGGACTACGGTTGATTGATATGTCGTAAAGATTGCATTGAACGGTCCTGGTGACGCCAGGTAGCGTACCCTCGATCCTGAACACCTTCATAATCGTCATCGCTGTAAAATCCTCGACGTAACGGTAGCATAATATGCAGCCGTCCTGGTCACACGTATAAATTTGCTCTTGATACTCGAACTGTTCGTCGCCCGCCCACCATTGAACCTGCCAGTGCGGGGAACTCGAGGGAGACTTTTTACTTCGGCGTACGACATTTATATCTATACGGCTCACGTCGATCACCTGGATCTCGCCGTTGTACAAGCCGATCGCGAGAAGATTGGGTTTGTCCCGACTCCAGTCGAGATCCGACACTGGACTATTGAAATTGTACACACGAGCCGGTACCGAGGGATTCTTCGCGCACCATAGCAAGACCAAGCCGTTCTTCGTTTCCGAATTCGTCTGCGCACCGTACGCGACGGCTAAAATGCTGTTATTAACGTAATTCCAACGGAACGTAGACACCGGCCTTCCGGAAGCCATTGAGCATTCGTGGAGCCAAAGGATGTCCAGACTGTACGTGAACTCTAAGTCGAAACTGCAAGGATCTTGTTTAATCAGACCAGTGAAGCGTTTCTGCGCTTTGATGCAAATGTTGTTCGATATTATGCGTTCCATTATTCGCATCGCGTTCCGGAAATTGTCGGTAGAGAACAGGCGTATCTGCTCCTCTTCCATCGTCTTTTCGTTCCTCTTTGTCTGTACCGGTAACCTGGACTTCAAGTTCTGCATAAGAAATCGCATAAAGATAGAACGTTCACATATATCACATATGATTTTTTTAAATTAAATTATTCGCACCTCTGCTTGTAGCATTTTGTCTATAGACTGTTTCCTGTGCGCTACAAGTATACCATTTCTCTCCAGCAGCAGTTCAAGATTTTCGTAAGTATCGTACATCACCCAATTATTCACGATCATGCCCTGATTTCTACGTCTCCGCCTGCTCAGGTACGTTCCACGAGATCTAGTGAGCACTTGTATCGTTTGAGTTTCGGCTTCCAATAATTTCCTATTCGAACCGGGCCCGATCGTTTTATATTCATAGCCCTCGTTCTCCTCTTTGATCGCTAGGCCTTCCAGTGTTCGCAAGTCACCGGTTCGCGGTTGCATCTCGAAAATAAAGTAAGTTTCTGTCTCTTTCAGAGTAATAGTCACCGATTCCGGTCGAGTAAAAAAAATATTCGGATCGACGCTAAAAATGTTAACATACAGACTTATTCTTGACGAAATCTAATAAATTGTTAACTCTTTGTGGACGTGTCATACGTACACGATCGATTTATCATAAATAAAAGTCATGTTTGTATATATTAATCATTATTTTTATTAATAACAAACACGTCCCCAAAAGGTTAATAGAATTAAGTAAGAAATTCAAAAACTTGATTTTCAAAATTACCTAGGTAGATAAAATTGAGATGGAGCTCTGTCTTCGTCATCGAGGTCAACGTCGGAGTCTTCCGCCTGCGTGGACAGTAGACTTTCGAACAATCCTTCGTCCGAAGCAGACGGAAGTGAAGACGTCCTAACAATCGTGGACGAGCTTCTTTTTATAGTACTTATACCAGAAATGACAGACAGTTGACCAACACTGCCAGTTTGAGACAGTCCGATCGTTTCAAACGCGGTTATTTGCTTCTCGTCGATCGAGCTGTATGTAGGATGGGTTAACAACTTCGGTGTTACATCAACATCGTCGTGTATAATGCGAACGTTCTGTCGTTGTTGGAAAATAATCGAGGTCACATTCTTGTCTCCGAGTTTTCTCTTTTTCCCCGCTACATTAATTTTAAACTTCGATGACTGCGGGGATTCTATTTCGTCCGACTTCATTCTAAGAAATTGTACCGCGTTACGTATACACTTTTCATCCTACGTATCGAGAGAAATAATGTATTTCATTGATACCTGTATATCTACGAATATATCGATGAAACAGTAAAGTATTTAGCAAGCCTGATCTATTTATCGTTCAATATTATCATTATGATAAGATTTCACTGATCCCACTGCACGTATTTTGCATTTTAACATCGCTTCAATGCTGATGGTTTCGCCTCGAAAGCAAACGTAAACAGCTCTTCAACTCCATGGTGATACAGAAATCAATTTACGGTAACCGCGGATTTAGTAATGCATCTTCAAACGTTCATGAATTCTTGATTTAAATTGTAGAACGTAATAGGAAATGTATTTTACTACAGTTTTTTTAGCAATTCATATTTACGTATGCATTATTAATGATACATTGACGCAATAAGTATGCATATTCGTGCATTGCACATTACGACTATTTAATAAACATGTATACATATACAGTTCTGTATCTGTAATTCTGAGTTGATTGTTGTATACATAAAGTACAAGGAAGCTGAGAATTTATTTTTAAATATATTAATTGTTATACAAAAATTCACCACTTTCGTTCATACAAATGCGGCCTATTCTATATGATAGTTTATAAATGTTTATTTATCTGTATTCCTGCAAACGAAATGATGTGAACCATTTTGTACATTTATTGTTTGAATCGTAGAGGTCGCAATACGACAGCGGTGGATTTTAACACGGTCGGTATGTCAGTACGTAAACTACGAAGTTTCATGAATAAGTAGAATACATAACATGTCTATTCCGTAGTAGATTGTGGCATATATACATGCAACATAAATACGGCGTTAATCAAGTGATAAATTGAAGTAGATGTGTTTAGATCAGTACGTGACAATTGTGGCAGGGACGGGGAAATAAAACGCGATTCGTTTGTACCGAACGATCGTCACCGATACCACTGTCGTACATAAGCGTGGACGCATCGTCGACGAATCTCTTACGTGTTATTTTGAACATCCGTTTTCGCGAAAAATCATGAAAATTATTTGATAGCACTTGCGCAATTGTGATCGCGGTATACGGTGTAGGTACGTGATACCATCGGATCGTTTTGGGAGCAGCATCGAATCTACGAGAGGATAATTTATCGCTGCGGGAAACCCACTACGTAATCGGAAGACTTGAAAGTAAGTGACGTGAATTATGTCAGCAATGGCAGATATCGTCCCATTCGTGTTTTGACGGAGACGTGGTCGTTGCCTATCGAATATCATTGCCTTGATGAACTTTAATCGTCATACGATACAAACAGTTAACAAATATATTATCGTCGAACTCATCGAGTATTATTTTGTGTACGTGACAGTTAATTGTTTCCGGTAAGGACTGCACGAACGCGAAGTGCACTCATGCTATCTGCACTTCACCAAGTTCTGCGTTTCTATTACGGACATATGACTTCCGATTTTGTTCATGGATACAGAATGCGTCAGACAATGCGAACGATTCCCAAAAACGCGATGTTAAAATGACTGAATCAAAATTGCATATCCGTATCGACCGTATATACGTTCAACGTTTAATATTTTAATAACATTTAACATCTAATACCGTCGCGTTTACTTTACTATGACTAACAAGACGTGTTATATTGACATCCTAAAATTGTTTTCTTTATCATACGATAATGTCGTCAGTGTCAAGTGATAAAAAACATACATCGTTAAAATTTCATTATCCTTGACGTTAACGTACGGTGATAGGAAATGAGAACGTGTTTTGTTACTTTCACCTCGCGAATCGCGTGAAATACGTAGGAATTCCAATATTTTTTTCAATTCGTCACCGTTCGCAATCGATATTTTGTAGATTCTGGTCACAATCGATTGAGAGTTCGCCAAGATGAGCACTACACGGGAACAGGCGGGACCATCCAAGTCTTGGGATTCCACTACAGAAGACAAAGAAAAGGATAATCGAACGTTTGAATGTAACATCTGCCTTGATACTGCGAAGAATTCGGTTATCAGCATGTGCGGTCACTTATTTTGGTAAGATCGCTTATAATAAATTATGTATCTATTATTTGTTGTTTGCATTTCAACATTTCCGCTTCATGAAAAATAACAAACAGAATGATTGTCTACATGCTAATGTTTCTTTCTTTTCTTAGTTGGCCTTGTTTACATCAATGGTTGGAGACACGTCCAACAAGGCAAATGTGTCCGGTGTGTAAAGCTGCTATCAGCAAAGATAAAGTTATTCCATTGTATGGACGTGGAGATACAAAACAAGAAGATCCAAGGTAAAACCGATTCTACTTCTATCATTGCATTACTCAAATTTAGAGATGTACTAGAGATTATTTAATTATGATTATTCAGGAATAATGTTCCTCCGCGTCCTGCTGGGCAGAGGACAGAGCCTGAAAACAATATTGGATTCTCTAGCTTTGGATTTGGCGATGGTTCTTACATGTCATTTGGTATTGGGACATTCCCATTTGCACTTCTTACATCAACTTTCAGTTTTGGAGAAACACGACCAGGTGGAGGTAAGTGTTATTTTAGGAATTAATTACAAACTAATCCCGTCTACGATCGATGTGTTGTGATAATGAAGATTTGTGCTTTCTTCTAGCTCTTAGAGGAACACCACAGTATGACGAAGAACAATTTCTTTCGAGAGTATTTCTGTGGGTAGCTTTTATATTTGTTTGTTGGCTCTTGATGGCGTAACATTTTGTTAATCCATATTATTTGCTTCATATCTTATAAACCTATACCACTTGCTGGATGAATTCATTACATTTTTATTAATACATCGATCTTTCCCCGTTTGTGTAATCGTTGTTACTCACTGCAGTAACTGCACCTGCTTGAATAAACAACTAGATTTTGTTATAGCTATAATAACACTTTTATATGTAAATACACTTTATTTTTATTATTTTCTGGGTATAAAACAAACATCTATCTTATTATAATTTTAAAGTTCATATAATTTTTGACACAAGAGATAAAACAAGTTTTCTTTATTACACTTTTTAACATTTATATTCAAGCAGGTCATTTCCCTGATTTCAGAATTTACAAAGCCTGTTCTTATGATATTTATGTATATAAATATATATTTCACTTTTAGAAACGTAAGCCATCTCCTTTAAACGAAATATACACAATAATTGATTTGAGAAGGAAACCTAACAAACGTAGTGTTATTGACCTACGCGGTCTTTGCTAATAATTATTGATATAAACAGTGTATATAATCTAGATGTTAAGTCAAACCGATACCAGATGCAAATGATGCAAGTTAACACACGGCTATACGATATACAGCATACAGTACTGTAATATATCGCTATTATAAATGAAAGTTTAAGAACATAAGTGTAGCTTATTTATTTTGTTGCTTTCATATTAAAAGTTATATAATTGACTGGCAGAATTTGCTCGCTATGTGGAATCACCTATGATGTCTATCGAGTATAATGTGACGCAACACTCAAGTTTTAAATATTGAACAGTTCTATAACTTTTACTATATTAGCATTGCGGTTATGGCAATACGAAGAAGGAGAAGGCAATTACTAATGAACCTGTAAATTATGATTATATGATTAAAAGTAAAATTCTTTCGCCTTTACGCTGGTTCAATGTTTTATCAGTCATTTCATGAAATGGAAATTGACATTCCGTACATATTGTTGACACGGGAGATTTATTCACTTTTACAGATAAAATATTTGTAACTGAACATACTCCGTTTCACTTATTAAAACGATATTAATCATAGAGTTCGCATGATTTGTAATTTGTTTAAAAATCATACATTGTAAATTGTCTTACAAGTTTATTTAATATGTTATTGGTAGAATAAAGTAAATATAATAGTAAACTCTGGACTGATAATATACCATACATCCCTATATCTATGTGAAAGAGGTGAACTTAAAATCATAAGAACACTGTTCAATTCTGGATTTAATAATTTATTAGAGATCATAAGTATACACGTTAGGTAACACAAATAATTCAATTGCAGTGCTTTATAATAATAAAAATTTAAAAACACATATATGACACGAACTTAAATCATTTTAATTTAAGTTATTCAATACATAATGAATAATTGTATTATAATTTGAAGTTTTTGAATTTGAACAAGCTTTGTCTTTTTTGTATCGATATTACTTACGCAAATCCTTGTCATAATAAAGAAACGATAACGTCAGGAAGAATATGAATAAACTGAATATGCACAGGGTACCTTACTACAGAAGTTTCAGTCGTATCAGGAAGTGTTGCAGGAGAAAGAAGTTATTTATTATAATAGGAATAAAGATCTCCATTTGATATCCTGATTAAAATGTAATTAGTTACTCTTTGTGTTGTAAATGTATTTAGTAACATTTTCTTACTTCTGTTAAAGAACTTAATGAAGCATGATAACAACTAAAACTTTCAAGTAAGGGAGCCCAAGCATTCCATAATGATCAATTTTGTCACATTATGGATCTAGTACTTTTATCACAGATTGCAGCTCCATAGGGAGATAATACAATGCTCCCTCATCTATCTAAAAATGAGGTACTCAAATACAGCAACTTGTGCGTCAAAAGAACTCTACTTGTTTATTATTTTTGTGCTTCAATTATACTACGTGAATTATTCTAGTAGAGTGTAATATATATACATGTATACATACATATACATGTATTTATGTACGTATTATGTGTAACACTCTCTTTTACAGATTACATGTACCAACCATCGTTTTGGAATATGTTTAAATACTGTACGTTACGAGTTATTACAAGACATTCAATTTGATTCAGAAGAATAAAAATTACTTCTATTTACAAATAAATGTAAACAGTAAAAACAACTAAAAAGTTCGTAACAAAAGGATAATTATCAGAATAATTTATTCTGTAATAAATAGTAAAGTGAAATTTACAGATTTATATATGCATGCTTATATTTCATCCTTTGCTATTTTTTTTGTAAAGCCTTTAGAAATTAGTAAATTATTGCACTCTTCCCGAGTCAAACTTGACAATGGCAATCTTTCAACTTCCTGAAAAGTGATAACATTCAACTGTTTTATACAATGTTCAACTATTAAATAGATAATTTACCTCCTCATTCTCATTGAATAGAACAAGTTCTGGAACTGCACCTTGAATATGTTTGAATGCAACATTGTTACTATAGCATCTTGTAAGGATTTATAATCTATTCACGAATGTCTCTAAGGAGATATCAAGTATTAACAAAAATTTAAGTAAAAATTATACAGCGTTTGGAGATTTAATTGTATGATAAGTAAATATAGGCTTGAAGAAGTCAAGCGTAATCTATAATCAAAAACCTTATGTAAGCATAATTTTCTGTCTTCAATAAAAAATGAGAAATGTATGGAACACTGGATGCACAATATTTATCGACCGTAATTATTTGTGCTTGTACTTTAAAAATGTGTATGATAATTTAATATTTCATAAATAAGGATACTAGTTTGGTACGTCTTCGAAGATGAACTGCCTAACATCCGGAAGACGATTTAGACGACAGCCACTGCAGCTCTGGAACAAGTCTCATTGTCAAACACTTAGGGTCATCATGATTTTACTTAAGATTATGACACACTTATGTAAAGAATCTCGTCCTAAAATTAATAAACCAAAGTTAATACCTCAATTATTGCGAACGCGTACTGATTGCTTGTTGATTCAACGTGTGAAGTCGCAAAAGCGACAGAGAGAAAAAAAATAAGAGTTGCCATAGGAGCCATGTTTACTTTACTACTTCAGGGACATACCCAGGCCCAGGGACCAGGCAGGAATCTGATGCTTTGATACGTATAATATACATATATATACTCTCAATACTGTGCGAAAATTTTGAAAGAACTAACTATATAATCATATTCCTTAATAATTATGCTATTACTAATGTGAAAACAAAAATTAATAAAGGGCATTCGGGAAACTGAATGTATTACATTTTATATTGTCCATATAATAAAATAGAATAAAACTCATGCAGTTTAGATATGCAGAAGTACCGAGCATGGAGCAAGGCGCATGGCTGTTGAATTCCATGCGCAGCAATGCGCAGTAAACACCTCTTACATGTGTAAAAATGGCGCTTTCGTGTGCGAGTAAGCTTTTCTTCTTTATACGTATATATTTTAATTAGAAATACGAAAATTTGCATTGCACTTGTACACATAACATGGTACAATTATAATACGGATAAATTGACTCTGCTTGTAACGAATATGGTTATTCGTACCGGCAAGATTTGACCATAACCTTTCGATACCATTGTTTCACAACTGAATGTTCATTTTTAGTTTCTAACGAAGTCCCGGAGCATCCGGTCATATCTCCAGTGTCTGGATCTATATTTGAGAAACGATTAATTGAAAAATATGTAACAGAGAATGGAGTAGACCCTATAACTGGAAAGGAATTAACAATAGATCAGCTCATTGATATTAAAAGTATATTATTTTCTTTCAAAAATTGTTGTTGAGTATTATAAGTACATGTTAACATAGATTATTCTTATCTTCCATAGCTACATCAATAGTAAAACCTAAACCACCAAGTGCTACGTCAATTCCAGCTATATTAAAAATTTTACAAGATGAATGGGATGCTGTTATGTTGCATTCATTTACACTTAGACAGCAACTTCAAACAGCCAGACAAGAATTGTCTCATGCCTTATATCAGCATGATGCAGCGTGTCGTGTGATTGCTAGATTGACAAAGGAAGTAACAGCAGCAAGGGAGGCTTTGGCTACATTGAAACCTCAAGCTGGAATAGTACAAGCTACCACCATTCCACAACCTGTAGGAGCATATTAATTCTGCTGTTCTGTTATATCAGGAACACTTTGGTATATTGTGCATTGTTACAGGCTCTTGCAGTGGAGGCCGGTGGCACAGCTGCTCAACCCATGGAACAAGCTGGTATTACTGAAGATGTAATTCAAAAGCTTCAAGAAAGAGCCACAGTTCTCACTCAAGAGAGAAAACGTCGTGGACGTTCAGTACCAGAAGACTTGCTTCCCCAAGATAGTATTCGCGCATTTCAAACACTTTCATCACACCCTGTAAGTTGCTATGCTGTGTTTGTATGCAAAGTTTACGTTAAGTTGTAATCATGGATCATTTATCTCTAAGGGTCTCCATTCAGCTAGTGTGCCTGGTATTCTTGCACTTGATATCCACAGTGCAGATACCAGTAAAATTTTAACTGGTGGTGCTGATAAAAATGCTACAGTATTTAATAAAGATACGGAACAAGTTGTTGCAATATTGAAGGGGCATACCAAGAAGGTATGAGTGAATCATATCTTTGACCATTCCAAGAGATCATTTTAATTGCTTCATTATGTGTGTTGTACTACATAGGTTACTAGAGTAATTTACCATCCGGAAGAAGATATAGTAATGACGGCATCGCCTGATACTACTATACGTGTATGGAATGTGGGAACAAGTCAGACAACTTTATTATTGAAAGCCCATGATGCCCCTGTGACTGGATTGTCTTTACATCCCACTGGCGATTATTTACTAAGTTCATCCCTGGATCAACATTGGGCTTTCTCGGATATACGTACTGGTAGATTATTAACGAAGGTATATTTGAAAGAATGATCAACTAGACTTTGTTGTACTTAAACTTTTGCCTCATACATTATTCGTTTTGATATAGGTTGCCGGACAAGTTAATCAACCTTTAACCACAGCTCAGTTTCATCCTGATGGATTGATCTTCGGCACTGGCACTCAAGATTCTCAAGTGAAGATTTGGGATTTGAAGGAACAATCGAATGTAGCCAATTTCCCTGGTCATTCCGGACCGATTACGGCTATCAGTTTCTCCGAAAATGGTTACTACTTAGCTACCGCTGCAGAAGATTCGTGCGTGAAACTTTGGGATTTGCGAAAACTGAAGAACTTTAAAACTCTTCAGCTAGAAGAGTCGTACGAAGTTAAGGACATCTGCTTCGACCAGAGCGGAACGTATTTGGCTGTAGCCGGTACAGACGTGAGGTAAAAATGATTCTACTGCATTTCAATTCCAATTTGACAACATTTGAAATCTATTGATATCTTTTTCCTTAATTTTCAGAGTATACTTGTGTAAACAGTGGCAAGAGTTGAAAGTGCTTAATGATCACACAGCAGCCGCGACCGGTGTTCGTTTCGGAAAACATGCACAGTACATAGCATCGACCAGTATGGATAGAACATTAAAACTTTATGGATTACCTTGAACATTTAGTAACAAAACTATATTAAATTAAGGATAAGGATAATTTAAATTAGAGCTTATGATGTAAGTTAGTTATAGCAAGGACAATGACAAATGTTTTTATCCGCAGAATCATTCAATTTTGTTCTTAAATTGCAAATGGTTCGAAAGATAATCTTTGTAACACAATGAAAATCTATTTAGCAAGTTAATTTGAGTGTGACTGTTGTAGATATTTTTTAAAATGGTCGTATCAACACACTCATCATGACTTGATAATGAAGAACATTGCCGATTGGAATATCAATTATTATTTTTTAGATACTATCATTTTGGTTCAGGT
>NW_017157935.1:1009927-1063749 GCF_001652005.2 Ceratina calcarata
TGAAGAATTGTCCGTCACTGGACAAGTAATTAACTTAATCCTTTTTCACTTTCCATACATTTTAAGGTAAAATATAAAATGTCAACTAATAATAATACATGATATTTTTATGGACAGAAAATGTATTATGAAGTCGCTGGCATGTAACTACTCAGAACACCGTTTAGAATAATCAAATATAATTTGTTTTGATTAACCGAGAGGAAGGAGTTCTTTATTCTTTAATTTCTAGCACGGTGGGTCAGCCGTGCATTTGCAGTGTGATAATTTATTTCGACAATCTTATGGCGCCACCAGTCACGTGCTTTTTAACCTAACCTAATATCCTTTGTCCTCAATATTCAGCCTCGAATCAAATTAATAACAATGGCCGTCGCAGTTGGCTGTCATTCGGAGGCGTACGAGGATTATGTGTCGGTGAAAAACGTGTGGCGAGTGACAATCACCGCCGATCGGTCGGAGTGATTATAAACCGTGAATGAAATCAACGTGACGTGTACGTACTGCTTGATAAAGGATGATTTTTTAGTGGGTGGTTGTATGTTGTATCACGGTGGCAACTAGTGAGTGACCAGCACGGATGACCAGCTGACAATGTTTTGTCATTAGCATAATTTGGTGGATAGTGGGCGATCGCGGTAAATCAAGAATGTTCAAAGCTGAGGAGCCGTCCAAGAGCAGCTTCCTTCAGCAAATGAAAGCTGCTAGGGAAGAAAGGGCCCACGAGAAAGACAGAAAAGTTGCTGTCATCTTAATTCAGGCTTATGTTAGGGGATGGTTATGCCGTAAAAGAATACTGTGAGTTGATTTTTGTTATCTAGTTCGTTCCAAGCATTTGTGAATTCTTAAATAATTTGCGGATTTCTGTATTTCTTTTGTGTATCGTAAACAAACACTTCGTATCGCATAGGCAATAATTATTTATTTACATTCGCTCGGTAATTTTCCACTTACCGCTGTAGCCGGACGCATACTTTTTTCTTTTATGAGATATGTACAATTTGTATTTACGCGTTTCGTTCGATGAATGCTTGGGTTTAGTTACGTTTATTTAAATATAAGATGCTTTATGGAGGAATACGCTTTTCAGAGAAGAATTTGATACAAATTTTCTCAATGATTGTGGTACAGAGGCAAACATAAAGTTGAGACCAGCTTTGGAAGTGTATAAGATTATTTTTAAATTTTTGTATGTATATAAGAAAGAAAATGTTCAAGAAAGGATAGAAAAACTATGTAGGTATGTATGTAAAAGTGTAGACTTAGCCAGTTATTAACAAATATTACATAGGAGAACATGAGCGAAAGTATGAAAAGTGCTGTACACAAACTGATAAGAGCAAACATTTTAGATATTTAGTGTTGACACTAGATTCAGACTCTCCAGAAATATCGTATGTAGGACTTGTGTTGAATAAAGATCATTACATATCATGGATATCACAAATGAAAACAATATTGTTATATTGCCTGACTGGCTTAGACAATCTAAAGCCAGAAAGAGTATCTGAGCACAAGTCCATCCACTTGAGATTACACACATTAGTTAGCTTTACATCGCCAGGAACATGGGCAATTCTAAAAGTAGAAGGGATGGAAAAACTCAGAGCTGGCATGAATCAGCTTTGTGCCAACATAATGGGCCACCTAGTCAACAATGGATTCTATCCCATTATGCAAGTGATTATCCTATTGATAATACCTCTTCTTGTTCATTGTATATATTTAAGGAATGGCTGATCTCTTGATCTTCTTTATTTCAGACTTTTCTAGTGAAGGGATTGGGTAGGGTGGATATTGCTTTGAAACCCATTGC
Organism: Ceratina calcarata; assembly: GCF_001652005.2. Lineage (NCBI taxonomy): Eukaryota > Metazoa > Arthropoda > Insecta > Hymenoptera > Apidae > Ceratina > Ceratina calcarata. The sequence continues at coordinate 1,011,744 of NW_017157935.1, forward strand.
ACTTTCAGCAGCAGTTACATTGGCGTTGAGGCCACTGATATCTTCTCAGATGTCAGACAAGCTAGTATCATTATTTTTAATTAACATTTTCAGTGTACCTGCATTGGTTTATCATCTGAACAATATATCATCAGTAGTATGTAGTCAAATGATATGTTATACCAAATCATATGTTAAAGCTAATTTTATATTTGATGATATATATTTTTAGTGCATCTCATCATTTAGTGCAAACAATCTGTTTGCAAGAAGTCTCGAATTGTTGAACTCTGAGCAAAATTTGAGAATAGTCTTTAATGCTTTAGAAGGCAGCTATGCACTATGCTTGTTATCTAATTTGATACAGTTGGCCAATATCGAGAAGGATGACGCATTGAGAGATTTATATTTTCCATCTTTTACGGTACAGACCTGTTGCATAAGTAATGCGTTTTATAGGATCATGAGATCAAATTTAATTACTTATAAAAATTCTACAGTTTGTCGTAACGAAAATGTTGGAAGCATGTCAGCAATATGTAGTCGCCAAACAAGGTAATTTGACGCATTGGCATCCCATTCTTGGGTGGCTTGCACAAAAGGTTGACACGTCTTTACAAGAACCTATCCCGTATGTGAAAATACAGTTAGCATATCTGTGGACTGGAAGGATAGTTTCGCAATTGATTGGTAATAAAAAGTTGTGCAAACGTGTGTGTAGTTGTGAATGAACATTGAAAGTTGCAATAAAACTTTTTGTCAGGTCAACCTTTGACAGAACTTATTGAGAAGGAGATACCTCCGACTGTTGAGCAACAGAGTACTTCTGTCGGTACTAACATTTTTCGAAGGGCTTTTTTGGAAGCACGTACAAATAGGAATAATAACACGAAGAATTATAGAAAATTGGGAAGTCCAGAGACTACTAGAATAGCTTTGATCTGTTCTCTTTATCAAATTGCTTTACATACATTAACACAGATGAAGATGGAAATATTGACTGGTAAGTATTAACTAGCATAAGTACAACTTGCATTGATAACGTGTAATAAATTACATATCGTGCAACAGGTTTGTGTTATCAGGATAAAATTTTATACCATATGTATTTATTTCTGGGAACATTGGGTGCACATTGCGGTTTGAAAGCATTTTTGGATCATTTAGCTGCTAATACTAAGTGTACAGCACCTGAATTCCAAATGTTGATATTGTTTTCCGATTGCATGACACATTATGTTACGTAAGTGGACGTTATTACACACAAAAGAAATGATATAAAAAGCTCTAGAGAATCGTTATGTTATATTATCTATTGTATTTGTTTAGAATTCTAGACGACATGGAGATGTATGAACAACAAGATCCGTTCAAGCTTAGCGATTTTGTAACCATGTCCTATTTTTTAAATCAATTTTTATACAAAGCCGTGCTTAATAACTTGTTTGGTGCGTATTACAGGCTTTCTCGAAATACGTTTTACATTATTTTTTATTATGCACATGACTACGAGTGATAAGCGGTTTAGCTATGTACTGAAGTTTTAGATGTTCCAGACGTGAAGTCGGTTCCTAATAATCCTCTGTTCAACTCTCTTCATACGCTTTTAATGGTAATCTATCGTCGGGATTGTAGACGAACATTCTGTCCGGAAGGGCACTGGCTCGCAAAGTTAAGTATAATTTAACTAAACCGTTTTTGCGTTGCGTAGTGTAATTTCAAAATGAAAACGCTTTGAAAACAGGAAGTACGAGTGTCTGGATTTTTGGCAGATTTGGAGAAAGGCAGACGAGGTGCTGCTCTTCTCCTTTCTAAAATGCCGCACGTTATTCCTCATTCGGAGCGTGTGGTATTGTTTCGTAAACATGTCGCGAACGAGAAGGTAGTCTTGGGTTTGACTGAGAGCGCTTGCAACAGTACTCCAACAACGCTTATCGTAGTTCACAGGTATTTGTTTTTCAATCCAAAAGCATTATCTGACGAGTAAAGTAAATATTTTGTAGAACACGTATAGTGGAGGACGGATATCGCCAATTGGCGATGTTACCTTCTCAGGCACTTAAAGGCGTAATCAGAGTTCGTTTCGTGAATGAACAAGGTTTAGCCGAAGCTGGCATCGATCAAGATGGGGTGTTTAAGGAGTTCTTAGAGGAGACAATAAAAAAGGTTTTCGACCCATCCTTAAATTTATTTAAAGTCACTAGCGAAAACCGACTTTATCCATCTCCAACATCCTCAATGCAAGATAATCACTTGCAGCTGTTTGAATTTGTTGGCCGTATGCTGGGTAAAGCAGTGTATGAAGTAAGTAAAATGAGAAGGAAAATAAACATGAGATCGGAGTACATTCAATTCTTTGAACAATATCGTTTTTACAGGGCATTGTTGTAGATGTACCTTTTGCATCTTTCTTTGTTTCCCAGTTTTCTGGGCAAACTGGAGGTGCATTGTATAGTTGGTTAGATGAGTTGGCTTCTTTAGATAGAGACTTATATCGGAGTCTCACCCTTGTAAAGCATTATAAAGGCGATGTTAGACAATTAGAGTTAACTTTCTCCCTTGATGAAGACGTTTTGGGCAAATTAGTTACGCATGAATTGATTCCTGGCGGACGAGCGGTGCCTGTCACTAATGAGAATAAAATCAACTATATACATTTAATGGCTCATTTCAGAATGCATATGCAAATAAAAGATCAGACAGCTGCTTTTATTAAAGGTTTCCGTTCTATAATCAACCCCGAATGGTTGGCATTGTTTTCAACTCCAGAAGTAAGAGATCAATAGTTTTCGTTAATGTGATATTTAACTTTTCGAAATATCTTTGCTTTTTAGTTACAGAGATTAATCTCGGGTGATAATGTTCCGCTGGATTTACGAGATTTGCGGAAACATACGCAATATTATGGTGGTTTCCATGATAGCCACCGCGTAGTGTGCTGGTTATGGGATATATTGGAAAAAGATTTCACCGAGGAAGAAAGGGGTTTATTTTTGAAGGTACATCGCTATTAGATTTACGAATGAAAAATGTATCTTTATAATATCCTCTGATTCATAGTTTGTTACGAGCTGTTCGAAGTCACCTCTTTTGGGTTTCGCGCATTTAGAACCACCATTCTCCATTCGTTGCGTCGAAGTTGGCGATGATGAGGATACGGGTGATACAATCGGTACGTACAATCTATGTAAATATCATCTACAAAGATTTTATATATTTCTATTCATTTTATAAATTGTTTCATAAATTAGGGAGTGTTATAAGGGGATTTTTTACGATTCGTAAGAAAGATCCGCAGAATCGTTTACCCACATCGTCCACATGTTTTAATCTCCTAAAATTACCAAACTATCAAAAGAAAAGTACCTTACGGGAGAAATTGCGTTACGCTGTAACTAGTAACACGGGTTTCGAACTTTCGTAATTCCCAACCTGTTTACAGTAAATATGAAATTGCAACATCGCTCAAAAACGTCTAATGAAAATTTCTACTAAGTGATTGAGTGGTGCCTGGCCGCAGCGATCCAAGTTGTCTAGCGAGATTTTTTAATGTATCCTGGACTTTAAATCGAATATAATTTATAAAAAAGAAACTGTTGGAATATTAAATCTAAAGGTCGCACAAATTTTACGAGATATTGTATAATGTGACAAATTTATTAGATTTTTTAAACTCTTTGTTAGTGTCACACTAATATTAATTTTCAATTCTTCAAGATTGCTAAAATCTTTTATAGAGTTCGTTTTAGACATAGTGAGTATTTTATTAGTTTTATTTCATATGAAATGGTCTCGCGCATTGGATTATTTAAGGTCTGTGTACGTCTACATTGTTTTTCGACTTTCGATTCTCGTCCTACACAATATATCGCCAAAATGGATAAATCACTTATGGTGTAAGGCACACTGTACCTCATGAGCTTAATATTGCTAATATTGTGCGCTTGTTAGTTTATAATACCGTTAATTAATGTTAGGCTATTGAATCGGTGAAATGCACGAGTTGAATGTTAAACCCGAGCCCATCGGTGCCCGGTGAATGGAGTAAAAAGAAATATATCTACAAATTTCTAAACTTTACAAGTCGGTGGGAAGCTGATCTACTTTGAGGATTACTATTTTCGCAAAGTTTTGTACAAACTTTTGACAAAATGTTTAAATAAATTCATATGACATGTTTCGAATTAAATGAATATTATATCCACGGGCGCTCATGGGTTAAAAACACGTAATTCGAGAGTTAAGGCCGGATTAGTCGAATTGGTTGAGATGTTTGATCTCTTTGTTTCGGGCTAAAAGATGTGAAAATCATTATGCGATTGTGGTTTTCATAGAAGCTCGAACAAATGAATATGTAAAGAAGGAGAAAAGAGGGAGCACGAGGACTGTGTTATTCACGACATAGCGAGGAATGCTATATTAAAGCGAAATTTATTTTTCTCGCAGCAGATGACTCGCAATATCGTCGATAGAAATTCGGTCAGACCAAAGATAGAAGCCTATTTAATGTGAAGAGAATAAGTCGAGATATAATCTTTTCATATTTTCCTATATGATCGTATCGTAAGTTTTATCGGGCCTGTATTCACAGATTGTACCTATGCTGTAGACGAGTAATAAAACGGACGACATTTAAACGGTTTAAAGGCTAGAATTACGAATGAATTGCGTTTAACCGTGCATTATGTAATTACTTCAGTAATGTACACAATGTAAACATCAGTGAAAAGAAGATTTTAATTGCGTACAGAGAGAAACATAATTTTCATCTTTGTTACTTTCTATCCGGTTTGCTGCTCTCTGGTGATGTGAATTGTGAATACATGCCTCGCAAATACATGTACAATTGAACAAAGTGAAAGATAATACTCCTCTTTATGGGTATACTTATCGTTACAGCGATACGTGTACACGATTAAATGTGGGTATCGATGCAAACACGGATATGTACGAAATAAAACTTTAAAAACAAAAAATGCTACGGTTGTAAGGTAAGACCGACAATGTTTTTTAACGCCTGTTCGCATTGACGGATCCTTTTTCTACTTTTAATCAATAGAAATGGAACAGTACTAATATAAACTGCAATACAATGGAGTTTTTCTTACAATCGTATCAATTACAGAAAGCGCGCACTTTGTATATGGCTTTCTGGAGTTAATCGTAATACTGTAACGTTTTTATAAAAAAGTGTGTACTCGATGTACATGTTACAACGCAGGATTTGCAACGGACGACGGATTTGTTAATTTAATACATTCGATAATGATACACGATGATCATGTAAATATACACAAATCATGCAATTACAGGAAATCTTTTTAATGCCTACTTAATTACCTTGAAACCCATTCGATAGTTTTAAGATAACGTTTCCATCATCAGAATTGGTGTACCTATTCTTAAACCGCATCCCCTACCTGCATTCCGCGTGGAAGTTTGAAAGCACTAGTAATTTTGCTTAATAAAACAGACGTTATTACATATTGTTTCATTGTTTTAGAAAAGTTAATAAAAGAATCAATTAAGAAATCAACAGGGCAGTCGATTTGTAATCGCGTTCGCAAAAAGAGGGGAGAGATGCGCAGTGAGCAACGGGCATGGTCACGTGACCCCTTTGTGAGCAGTTGGCGCTGTAGACGGCGGCGGCGGCGGAGTTTGCGTTCAGTTTAGCAGAGCAGTGGCCAGCAAGCCTTGGCTGCGAGAAGACGTGCGCTTTGTTCGTACCGCGAGACACCCTCTATCGCGGCTACGCGAGAGACTCCTTTTTCTCTTTCTCTCCCTCTCTCGCTCGTGTGTGCGCGCGCGTGTTTTCGTGTTTGTGTGTTCGTGCGTGGCTTGCTATCTGTAACGAGAAGTGGCAGTGTTTCTGGCTCGGCCGCAGGACCCGGACGGTCAAAGGTACCACATTGGTCGTTCGCGAGTTGCCGAATGATAACTCTGCCCCGTAGCCGGAATCACTGTGCCGTGGCCATCGAGGACTCGACCGAGCCTTTCAAGTGTTCTCTAATTCCTTTCTCTGTTTCGCGCTACCGTGTTTTTTACGGGCAAGTACCGCCCCCTTTCCATCTCCGTTACTCCACCGATCGGGACGTTCTGTGGCCAGCTGAGCGTAACTGACGGGGAAGAGGGAGAACTGCTTGTGCGTGCGTGTGTCAAACATAACCTAACGTCGTTACCGTGGATGGTAGCTAGACTAAACCCGAAAAAAGAGCGTAGCGCGTTCCAATTTCAACGCAGCTGCGTTCGTGACATTCACGCATCCGACAGCTCGTCTTCGTCGCGAACAGTTATCGAGCGCTGAACGAATTCGGAGGGCCAAAGGAAAACTTTCGCCCCGTTCTCGACGCTTCCAAATAGAGCGTCCGACACGCAACGCCCCGATTACCACCGACGCGACGTACGCGAAAGGACATCGACTCGTTGTTTTCCTTCCGAAGGTTATCCTTTGCATATTATTGCCTCTGTCGTAGTCGCGATAAAATAACATAATCGCACCTTCTCTGCATCGAGCGTGCAACCGTGAGTCCTCGTCGACCCCCGCGTTCTGCAAACTTTAACCCTTCCCGCCGTCCATCCACAGACGCGCGAGATTCGAAACGAAGGTGCATCGTCGAAACGAAGGACGACAGATCGCTCCAGGTAAATCGAGAGAACTGCGTGTTCCCAAAAGAACGCTATGGAATTGAGAGCTATTTCTGACATCCAATGACTTTTCAGTAAATCGACGATCTCATCTCGGGACGTACGACACATCCATCGGTTAATCCCTTTAACTCCAGTTCTCCAGTCCGATCGTTGAAAACAAAAGAACGGTGTCTCTGTTCGGACAGATGTTTCCGTCGAGAAGACAGTGAAACTGAGCAGTAACGAAGCTCGTGTCAGTGTCACGTGCGTGTCGGCACAATTACAAGATTCAAGAAAAATAGAAGATAGTGTTTCCGAGGGGAGGTGAAAGAGTGAACGGGTAGGGCAGGGAAACGAGCGAAAAGCTCTCGAAGAAGGAAGACAGGCGTATCCCGGGTTCCCTATATCAGCGGGGGCCTTGGCGGTGGCGGTGGCGGTGAATCGGTAAAGGGTTAAAGAGGGTGGCCCGCAGGGAAAGGAGAGGAGAGTTTTGATGGCAGTAGTTGGGCCCAGCCGGCACTCGCGGGTGTCCATGAGCGTGTCTATGTCATTGATGCAGGGGGGCGGGGCGGGGGCTGGCGGCGGTGGCGGGACAGGGGGGGCCCACCCGGGACAAGCGGTCCTCGCGGCGGCGGCCGCGGCTGCGGCTGCGGCCCAGGCGCCCCCCACGTACTATCACCCTGCCGCACCTGCACCCCCGCCACCGCCGCCAGCTCAGGATCCTGTGCAGCCCGACAGACCCATCGGATATGGTGCCTTCGGCGTCGTATGGTAAGTTCATTTTAATCAACTGCATTATTTTCTCATCAGACCTCGAATACTGAAACGAAAGAACGTTGATATCCGAAAGTTGCTTCGACAGCTATTTCGTACGATAAGTGGCTGGCAGTAAGATACTGTCGTATCGTTAATAATATTCTCTGCTGATTTCCTCGAAAGAAAGACGAAGACAATGGTAGTTGTCATAAGAAATTAATATCATGATGCTACGTAAGAAGCGTATCTGAATAGGTTATCATTAATTTGAAACATGACCGAAAACCGAAATAGTGACGCACAATAATGTTTGTATTTTGAAACGCTTCGTCCTTTGGTTTTATAAGATTTGTCTGTTTAACTAAATAGCCGAAGTAACGTTTTGGATAATCGACGTCGTTACTATTAAGTAGAACTTAGTTTAACTAATATTAATTTCCACATTCATAGTTGGTTATTTATTGCAACGGTCGCAGAATTTGAACTGCTTTCATTTACCTTGAACATTCCTATTGTGAAAGAGAGTATAATTCTATATCTGAAAACTCTAACATAAATATATTTGGCTGAACGAAGTTTTATTGTATTTTGGAGTAAACGAGCTCACGTTCGTGAACATGCGTTTTCGAATTCGACAAATTTTCAAAACGAGTACCCGTAGGAAGTGAACGTTTGTCTAATTAACACCACTTTCCATGTTGCTCACGCGTGGAACGACAATTCTAGAGAGTAAACGTACTTTCTTTCTTAGCGTGCGCGTTAATCGTTATTTTTTCCCCGGTGGAACTTGCGAATCGATGAACGCAGGTATAAGTCTCTTCTATCGCCTTTATTTTTTGCGCTTCTTTCTTGCACTTCGGTAAGTAATACCTTGCAAACGTGCAGCGAATCGAATGACGCATGGCTGCGAAGTCGTTCGCTTGATTTATCTACTTTTAAACGGCATCAAGCGTTCCGTTAAATTTTATTTCCGGACACGTTTATCGGTCGTACGTCGCGTTCTAATGCTTCTTTGCAATACCGTGTCACCGTTTGGTTTGTGAAACGCGTTTTCCTATAATTGACAAATTGTCTTGCTCGGATAATTTCACAACGTAGTCGTCTGTAAAATTACGAACGCGTGTTGCGGTACATTAATTTGGAACCAGTTATAAATAGAAGAAAGATTCAATTTCCCAGGTTGAAATTATGGAAATTGTATTTATTTATCATTTATATTTTATTAAAGAATCCACAAAAATGATTCTCTATTTCAGAAGCGACGATATTACAAACAAAAGATTAGTTAAAAGTCGTGCCTATTTTGTTACTCAACAGATTTAACAAATTTCACGTTGGAAAGATAGTTTTGTTCAACAAAAATTGTTGGACTAGCTGTTAATTTAACATCGATAGACACCATTTAGACTTATTATGTTTGCGGTCAATGTGTGTCCGAATAAACGCGTGTTTCGGCGCGGTTAGCTCTTGGACAAATAATGACGGCACTCTCTGTTTACGGGGCGAGAGTTTACTTTCCTCTGTGAAGGATATCCGCTGGTGACACGCTGCTCCGAAACGTTTTAATGGTCACGCAATTATTGGATTCGTTTCGATCAGTCTTACCGAGGCGACACGGAGAGATTCATTTCGACGCAGTGGATTTACCCGCCACTTACACGAACGAAATTTCAATTAGTGTTCAATAAATCCTGTTTAATACAGTCCGCTTATATAATCGTTATTTAATGAAAAACAATAGGTAGCTAGCGAAATTCTTGTTACATGAGCTACCTGTCCTTCGACGGGTTCATATACATATGTACAGATAATAAATAGAGCTCTGTATTTGCACGTTAGACATGCGAACTCTCGAAGGAAACCAACATCTTGTTTACTCGGCTCTTATCAGTAAACAAAGAAATCGAGTGTCACGAGATTCGTACGGTTTCCGTTTGTTCTGCTTTTCTTTGGAAACGAAGAATTCGACGACGATTGCTATCATTTTTTCCAAACATCGCGTCGCGTAGTCACGTATCCTTGATACCAGAGCCAATTCTTTTTCCTTCTAAACGAGAATACACTGTAAGTATCGGGCTCGTCTTCATCTACGCGGAAAAATATTTCTCAGAAGCACGCGCGATTTCTAACTCAGCTTATTTAGAAGCAATCCCATTCACAGTTCAAGGCGAGCCACGTACAAATTCTCCTTAGAAGCGCGTGCAAAACGAATTCAAACGCCTCTTTAATCTATCGACAATAATCTTGTGAAGATTCATTATCAATATTTGGATATAAAAAATAACGATGATCTGTTCGATGTAGCAAGTTTTAAAAACGGGATGGAATCGAGAGAACTTGCGAAGCTCGACGAAACGTCCTATAAATTGTTATGCGAACGTAAACAAAATGAAGTTAACCCGAGCCGTAAGATAAAACCGTGGATTACACGGGTGAAATATAGGTATATCGTCCACAGCTGAACGTGTCATCGCGTAATTTACATACGGCCGGGGTTTAAAGCGAAACGGGACGCCCGAGTCGCCCCCCCCCCAAATCGTTCCCGGGTTTTCACGCGGCCGCGTTAAACAGGAATTGTTTCAAAAATCCCCCTAGACCAGGATTCAGGTTGTAAAGCGTCCTCGGGTCAGGAAATATTTTCCGCCGTCGCTTTTGTCGAACAGGAAAATGAACAAAGAGGATTAGGCACAATACGAACTGCTCTTTTTCCTTTATTTCACGGATTTACCTGGGCGAAGGTCGAGAGAAGGAAACGAAGAGCTGGCGCAATGAGTCGGGACGGATTTTCGGCTAAGGGTCCAATGTAGGACGTGAAAAGGAACGAAGGTAATTTAAAAACGATGCAATAACTTCGCGGGTCGTATAATTACCGTTACTTTGCCCGAACCGGATGGGCCTCATGGCGGTTCGTCGCATTGTCAATTTCTGGACTTCTCTTTACCTTTTCGTTCTCTTACAGTCCGTTTCATTGAACGTGTTGGCAATATTTCTAAAATTTAATAGTCAAGGACTGGAATAATTTGAACAGAATGACACTTTTGTGACGCAGTTTAGAAGGTCAGGTTTAAATTGAGATTTCCTTTAAGCTTTAAAAGTAATGACGTGTACTTAAAATTCGCAGTCTACTCATTGTGAAGCAAAATTGTAAATGCAAACAAGAATTCCTATTTTATTTCTCATATTTCTCGTGGCGCTACCTGGAAGATACAATGTACTGATTGCATTAGTTGTTAGAACCTTTCAGATATATATAGCTTGCAAATATTTTCGTTCCACGTGAAATTTGTGACGAATAAATGAATTTCGCAGAAGATATCACCAGCACGGTCTTGTGAAATAGACTATAAAATTGGGGTAGATCGTGTTTTATGATCGTTACTTACAAGTTGCCGATTACTATGGCGAGTTCTTAATAATCCGTGTCAGTAGAATAACCGTTCCGGTAAAATAATGAGATGCGGTTTTAAATGAATTTCGTGAACGGTTGATCTCGATGAGAATCGACAAAAGTGGAAATGACGATTCAGGAACAGCTTATAATTTTATGATTATTCAAAATGATCGGACGCGATTCGATTTTTTTTATTTATCAACGCAATACGAGTCTGTAATTTTTTTTTAATTAAATCCAGTTCCTCTTTCAATTGAAAATATCAAATAGTAAATTGCAAAACTGGATAATCTACGTTTGGGGAATTTTCGTTCGGATCGAATAGCTTGGAAGATTTTTAATCGTAAAAGAAACGGGAAGCGTACGCTACGCGTCAGCAATTTCCAGGGGGTTAGAATTTCCGGTGGGCAGGGGTCACCATGACAACCGCGGCATTCCGTGATAAGGAGGAATCGTGACCAGATTCCGTATACGAGCTCTCGTGTTTAAATGAGACGTGCATACGGTTCCACACGATGACAATATTGCATTTCGTCTGTAAATGACGTACGCTTATCAGTGTACATTCAGATCCGTTTAAAGGTGAACATTTCAATTGATGGAACATTTATCCACATTTGTCTACAAAGGATTTAATCTTGATGATGAATAACTTTGTTATTGAGGGAGCAAGTAATTTTATTATTATGTAGACGTCATTTGATTATTTATTCCATTGTGCAGAGCACAAGATCCTAGATATTTCTCAATGACACGTTTTTTTATTTTAAGAGATGTTACTAGAATGGTATTAAATATTGAACGGATAAGACAGTGACAAACGGTAGCGAGACAAGAGAGACTGGGGGTATCTCGTGAGCGAACATTCATGGTTTCAGGTTTAATTCTGAAATCGCTGTCGCGATTAAAATTTATAAACTTCCCGAAACGACTCTTGTAATTCAACATGGTCTGACGTTATTCATTATTTTATTATAAAGCTACGAGTACATAAAATTTAAATCTGTTCAAGTACAAGAATACTTGTATTAAATCAGTTATTCCACTTTATTATTGAGGGAGTAAGTAATTTTATTATTATTATGTAGTAACAAAATTTCATTCTGATTTAGTCCATTCGATTTCAAGAAATCAGTTTTGTCTCAATATTCTTTGAAAGAGATGAAAGGTTCATTATCATTTGAATTTGAGGGAATGGGGCAAATGTAATCTTGCCGTGGCGAAAAGCTGGTACTGGAAGTAGTCGAGATCGAATAACCATATTCAGATAACAAAGATGATGTTTATTCGGAAAACGGACTATTAATGTCGACGTGGAACGAGGTGAGTAAAGGGAAGAGAGGTATCCATAGGGAAAAATGTGAAAGCCACATTTTCGCTTATTGTCGCGGCGACCGCTTTTCAGATTTGCGCGTGTTGCTACGAGTATTATATTCGAATCTCATTCCTTCGTTCCTCCGTTGCGACATTGTGCCCAACGTGGATTTTTCATGGTCGTGCGTGAAGGATTGTTATTTTAGAACAGTCGCCGCGGTTTGCTGGCTCGCGAGCATGAAAGCGTTGGAGAGAGGAAGTGCATTATTGCATTGTTGGTAGGACCATGTAGGGTTCGTTGATTTGTTTGCCCTCCGAGACTCTTTTAGAATGGAGTTTAAGGCTCGCAGCAATTGCGTTTTATCCTTTTTTTACCTTTATTGGCGCTGTTGTCGGTTCAAGGTTCTCCGCGACTCGATTATTCGAGGTAACTTTTCTCTTTGCGTTCCGAGAGATTATACACGGTTTCAATTGACAGTTGTTTACGATATAATTGCTGTCGAGAATTACTTCAGAGTTTAAATGAATCTATAATGCGTGAAAACGGTTTTCCAAATTATTTTCATTATGTAGCAGCGGTTCTTAATTTATACGCAACAGAGATTCAAGCGACATTTAAATAAGGATATGGAATAGCGCCGTGTTATTTTCCACCGGGTTCTCCACGTGTCAAAGAATGGAACGCGCACACCGTTGTCCTGTATATTCATCCCACCGAATTGTTTCACCGCTGGAAATCGGTTTAAGCGGATTACACCGCGAACCAGGTATTCGCGTTAATTTAACAACCGTCCAGGAACGGTCTGCGGACGTCGCCCGTGCTAATCTATTTTTTCAACTTTCGTCGCGCGTCATCGTATAACTAGTTGATTGTCAGTCTGACTTCTCCGTCATAATTTATTGTTTTATTTTAAAAACCAAATGAAAACTAATGAATGTTACGCCACGTATATGCAAACAGAAAATATGTGAAACGAAGTATATGTACGTCACAATATTTGAAAAATAAAACTCCTATCGTCGTTAAATTTTTTAAAAGCAATTAGAGTCGATCCACTCTAGCCGACTTACGCTGTTCTTGCAAAATGGTAATCGCAACGGAAAACTTTGACTGTTAGCCGGCGAGGCACGGTGTGTCGTTGAACTTTGGGCCAAGTCCAAAAAGTTGAATCGGCGGCGAGCGATAAATTGAATTCACGTTCTATTGCCAATCTTTCACGCTTTAATCCAACAGTTAACGCGAGGGTACTCGAACATTTCTTGGATTAATTTACTTGCCAGAGTTTCATTCAATTATTCATTTATTCATTTTTGACATTTAATTTTCTTCGAAGCTTACCTGTGGATTTTAATACAACTTTGTGCATATTATTAAACTTCGTAGGTGTTGGAAAGAGCAGCCTAGTATTAGTTATAATACTGCGGATTTTTATCCATTTACAAGAAATGTAGATGTACTGAATTTTGAACAATGAATTTAGTATGTAGAAACATACTAAATATTTGAACCAAAGTACAGGACATGATACTTAATGAGTAAAAACAAGGTATACTTTGAACATTCTATTTTACTAAAACCCGCAGTCTATATGAAGAAACACTCTTCTTCTTCTCATACTATTAATATGAGAAGAAAAAGAGTGTTTCTTGATCTGCGGACGAGGAAGCTCATCGGACGTCTGTTATTGCTCCGTTTCTTGATTTGCGAACGAGGAAGCGGATCGGGCTTCTATCGTTGCCCTCAATTAACGCGTTATCCACCTCAATATCGAGAAAGTTCACTGACCTGAGAATCATGTGCATACCGAACGATATCTGCGAGCGCTTTCGATTACAGTTTTCTTAGTTTCGAAATCATGCTCTTGCAGAAAACGATGATTCAATTATCAAATTCGTATGGTTACGAAATAAATTAATAATGACAATAATAATAATATTTTATTTCACGGGCAAAGTTCGTTATAACATACAATAGAAACAATACAGTAAAAATTGAATAAAAATAATGGACATAATATAAAATAAAAAGAGAAAGAAAAGAAAATATATTCAGAATAATATTCAGTTAATTATTAATCTCATAAGTAAACTACTGGATTTGTATGTAAAGTGAGATTTTTAATATCTGTGTAGAAATAGTTTTATAGATAGGAATTTTTTCCATATTTTCTTCCTCGACAGATACAATATTTCTATAAATATAAAATCAGTAATACATTCTTATGAGAGATGTACATAAATTTTCGGTACGTTAACAACTTATAAATACAGTTGATTCAATTTTCTTCCATTGAGAAATAAGACTGGCAATTTGAGAAGCAACGAATGATTGAGTTTTAGATGCGTGTAAATTGTAAATTGTCGAGATAAGAAACGGACGTTTGAAATAGTGATTGCAGAGTCGATTAGGGTAAATCGATAAGGGCGTGTCGCGATATCGAGTGGCATCGTTCTGCTGAAAGAGAGTCGCGATACGGTCGCGAACAAAGCGACTGCTCTGATCCGTGCGTGGCACACGCGCTCGCATTAAAACCCGGCACCCTTCGCGGGGATCAAGCATCTGCGCGTCGCGTCGTGACGCGGTACGATGCAAAAAGGGAATAGCTTATGTCGGAGGGTGGAAACCACCCCCCAGAGACTGGCTGAATCGCTAATAGAAACAAGATCCTCGTGGGTCGCCGACGCTCGTTCAATTTCTCCGATGGATTCCCCTAAGAGACTGATTCTTGAGCAACCACGGACATGAATATTCGTCTGCATTTTTATGTTTCGAGTGATCGTTGAGTCGTCGGAAATTTTGGAGGACAGGAAAGGGTCTCGTGGCCAGGGGTTGAATCGAGGGTTCCGATGGTAAATAGTCTTGATTCTCTCGGGAAGGTTTTTTGCATTCCGTTCGACGCTTCTTAGTGGTACTCATTAAAATATTTGAGAAATATGTGTAAATGTTACTTCATTATAAAAATGATATGAGTTAAAATACAAAAACCTTGAAGATTTCTAAACTTCCAAACAGCGCTGATATACCGCTTTGATGATGCAGCACTACTACAAGCCAATGGGATTGAATATTATAATTTGACATTAGTTCGGGCTGTGGTCACTGATTATCATATCAGAACATTAGTACGTCATTGTATTGTATAACATCGGCGTCTGTTTTAGAAATGAAACGCTTTTAATATTAACCGTTTCCATTTTAACCGCCGCGCCGTTGTGTAATATTGGCCATTGAAATGATATGTTACATCGAGTGGTTGCACAACGGTTCGTTACAATTTAGATTAGAAATACGTACTTTTAAACGTTGACCGCAAAAATACTAAATGAAGATATTTCCTAAATCGCAAGAGTTGGTTATCGAGTGCACCGACGTTCTTCCGTTCGTTCCCGGCCGACTGAAACCGGCCGAAAAAAGTCTTGCCGACTATCCGAGTGTAACGTTTTAATTGCTACGGGGTTTGTTCAAGCGGACCGACGTAAAAATTTCTTCTCCGGCCGGTAAACTAAGAAAGAAACAACGAGACGAGTAGAACAGTTAACATGCGGATTCTCGCGGAGGGAAACTGATCCGATTCAGAACAGTAGAGAGTCGTTGCACACGTTTCTTTGCACGTGCGCACGCGGTTCATCGTTTCCTGGTATCGCGAGATACTCTCACAATCGCATGCTGTTACAATTTATTTCCTGTCTGTCACGACTCGTCGGAACGTTCAGTAATCGTTGTCCTCAATAAAATCGTGGCAAGAGACTGACTTGAATTTAAGTTATATATATATATTTGAATATGTGAACAACTGGAGATTTTCAGTATCGCGAATTCCGAGATTAAGCGTTCGCGTGATAAGCTACTCGCAGCGTGAGTACTCGTCGAAACGAGAACGGCGAACCAGAGTGGTGTGTGCCGCTTGTGCAATTTACTCCAGCGGCGTGTCCGGAGTCAATGCTAGGACCTTGCACTCGGCGTGCACGTGCGTGTATGCACGCGCGTATATCATAAACGGGCGCGTGCACGAGGAAGGAAAGAGTTAGGGCTTGGAGCGTGGGGAATGGGCAGGAAGCGACCTGGAAGGAATGAACGGGAAGCAAAAACTTAGCTGAAAAAGGGAGAAAACGCAGGAAGAGGGCAGATCTTAGCTCGAGACGAGATAATCGAATTGAATTACATGGAGGAAAGTACAAGATGGGTTTGAGATTCGTACGTAGTTCGAGTAACTTTTACCAAACTCTAATATCCGAAGGGAAAATGCAGTTCGTAAAAGAATTAACCGGCTTTTGAAGCACGTTTGTACACATACCTCGGAATAAAGAGCAACGTGCGGTACCTTAAGAGATCTTGGAAACGCGTTGAAACGAATCGGATATGGGCTATGTCTCGAAACGAGCTAGGTAATCGATTCGAATCGGAAAGAGTAACACAAAGTAGAAGCTTGTTCGGAAACAAACGGTAACTTGGGAAAATGGCCGGAGGGAGGGATTAACTATAATTACTGCGAAGAAGAGCGAGGAAAATAGCCAAGGAGACGGTCTCCAAACGGTGGTCTCTCTTTGTTAAGAGGGAAAAAGAAACAGTGGGGAAAAGCGGAGGTGGCTCGAGACGGTTGTGTTATCTCTCTCGGAGGGGATCGTTAGGATAAGCTGTCGGCTCTTTCTCTATTGCGCATTCAACCGTTCTAAAACTCCGGTTTATTGCCGCGTCCGCGTCTGATCATTAACGGCGCTCGCTTTTCTCGCCTCGTTTTATCGGTCAGGTTCATAACGCGTACATCGGATGCTCGTATTATTGACTGACCCACTGATGTGTCGCGAAAATCGCCAGTGGAACGTGATCAAGCGTTGATAAAGAATCGGTCTCGATGCATTTTCATCGGCTCCGCTTCGACCTCGTTCGTGATCACTCGAGAACCAGGGCTAATTTTATTTTCGTGTCCCGCGTCGAATAGATTCGATCGGTGATGTTCTCGTCATAGGCTTCAGCGTAGGATAGGGTGTCTGTTCGTAGCGAGATATTAAAAACAAATGTTTCTTCCTCGTGCTAGCAAATATATAAAATATTTGATATATTTATGTATGTACTACAAAGTATTTTTTTTGTGCTACTCAATAGTTCGTATTAATATTAAATGAAGCGCTCGCTGTGAAGTGTTCATCTATTTAGGAGGCGAATAAACGAGTAACCAATAAAAAAAAGCGTTTCTTTGTACCCGAAGAGTCGATTATTATTAACCCTTTACGGACCGCGTTGAGGCTAGTTCATCATCGATACTCGCCGCGTTTATTTTTACCTCTAACCCGACGGAACGTTGAACCTCTCGCTTATAATAAATGAAATCTAAAGTCATTAGAGGATAGAGCTTCGAGTAGTCTTCGTGAGACACAAAATTGTACACGTAGAACGCGAAAATTGAACGTGAACGCGTGTCAAAGGGACCGTCCCAGACCGCAACCCGCCGAGACGAGTCAATCAAAGAGATCCACAGGTTAATTAATAAACCAGCCGCTCGAGAGACTTGCGCACTCGAGACGAGTCTCTCTCTTTCACTCTCTCTTTCGTGATTACGCATTAAAACGGCGATGCTCTCGATTCAATGTCGATACCCGATCTCCTATGCTCCGCCGCTAATAAATGGTGGAATGAATCATTTCATTCCCATCTCGGTGTACTTATACACCTTGGATAAAACGATTCCGTGCGTGAAACCGCTAATTTAAAACGTTCAATTCCTCATGAAAGCAACGTGTCTAAGATTCGAGTGCTTTATTTATTCCCCTTGTTTCCGAGCCTTATTGAATTGTTTCATTGAAATAGGATTTTTCATAAATCACGACTGTGGTAACACGTGAGAAGACTTCCTTATTTTATTATATTTATGCGTATGAAACGTCGTTGTTTAATAGCTTCAATTATTATAAGGCATATTGCAAGTGGAATACTTTCGTCAATAAGATTTGTAGTTAGACTGCAGACTTTTATGTGACGTAAAACATTAATGGTGTTAGTTTATAAAAATTTTTATGAAATAAACATTTGTTTTATTATTTAAGCATTAATGTACTCAGCTAATATATTACACTGACCGATCTGTTCATTATAATGGATAAAAATAATTAGACTGCACGTGAAGTATATTTATACAGAATAAGTTAGCAGAAAGAGGTATTAGAAGCATCTTAAAACGACTTAATTACTTTGTACTCTGCTCTATTGTTCCACCTGTAAACTCCCTCGCCTTCCATCATTTTTCTACTGACTCGGCCATTGTAACAATTGTTAGGAATAAACTTTATATTCGCCAATTCATCTCTCAGTGTTAATTTCCCCGTCCATTTACCAAATTTATTAGATCCAGTGTTGCTGGACTTGTCTAAATTATTCCCCTTTGGCGAGATGGTATCATAGTAATCGCTGATATCGTAATTCTCATGAAACGAAATTGTTTTCATATTTGATGTTATTGAAAACGATTCAAAATGGAAGTTGTACTGATTTAATCTCGTTAAACGAAATATATTGTTGAAATAGTACTGATTATTGTCAGCAATTTGTATGATTAATGATCAACGCGAGCTACTTGGCAAAAGCTAAGTAGATTCGCATAAATTATAATCGACAATGACAGTGTTCGCGAACCTGTTTCTCGACTCAGTGTCACGTGGACAACGTCGTGATTTATTTGAACTATATTTCCGATTAATATTAAATCACGTAGTGTCAGGAAAGACCAAAAGCAAGAGTATAATGGAATTACGAATTGGAGTACCTATCATAGTCGATCATGAGAATATTTATAGCAAGGAATCGGCAATTTATTGAATAAGAAACGCGTTTTCAGTAACGTCGAGATAGTCCGTCGAGCGACAGATGCTCTTGGATTATCCATAAGTTCGCGGGAACCGCGTTTCCCTGAAACGACGATTTCGACCGGCTGTCTCTCGTGCATAAATAAACCAGCTGTTCGGGGACCGAGCCACGCGCCTACACGATTCGAGCAAAATTAATGGTGTTAGTTTATAAAAATTTTTATGAAATAAGCATTTGTTTTATTATTTAAGCATTAATGTACTCAGCTAATATATTACACTGACCGATCTGTTCATTATAATGGATAAAAATAATTAGACTGCACGTGAAGTATATTTATACAGAATAAGTTAGCAGAAAGAGGTATTAGAAGCATCTTAAAACGACTTAATTACTTTGTACTCTGCTCTATTGTTCCACCTGTAAACTCCCTCGCCTTCCATCATTTTTCTACTGACTCGGCCATTGTAACAATTGTTAGGAATAAACTTTATATTCGCCAATTCATCTCTCAGTGTTAATTTCCCCGTCCATTTACCAAATTTATTAGATCCAGTGTTGCTGGACTTGTCTAAATTATTCCCCTTTGGCGAGATGGTATCATAGTAATCGCTGATATCGTAATTCTCATGAAACGAAATTGTTTTCATATTTGATGTTATTGAAAACGATTCAAAATGGAAGTTGTACTGATTTAATCTCGTTAAACGAAATATATTGTTGAAATAGTACTGATTATTGTCAGCAATTTGTATGATTAATGATCAACGCGAGCTACTTGGCAAAAGCTAAGTAGATTCGCATAAATTATAATCGACAATGACAGTGTTCGCGAACCTGTTTCTCGACTCAGTGTCACGTGGACAACGTCGTGATTTATTTGAACTATATTTCCGATTAATATTAAATCACGTAGTGTCAGGAAAGACCAAAAGCAAGAGTATAATGGAATTACGAATTGGAGTACCTATCATAGTCGATCATGAGAATATTTATAGCAAGGAATCGGCAATTTATTGAATAAGAAACGCGTTTTCAGTAACGTCGAGATAGTCCGTCGAGCGACAGATGCTCTTGGATTATCCATAAGTTCGCGGGAACCGCGTTTCCCTGAAACGACGATTTCGACCGGCTGTCTCTCGTGCATAAATAAACCAGCTGTTCGGGGACCGAGCCACGCGCCTACACGATTCGAGCAAAACGAGTGTCGTCGACTTTTCTGGCGCCTCTCGGGCCGCGCCGAGTCGATAAATCGAGCGGATTCCGTACACACGTTTACACTTGCTGCGAAAAACTGTAGCGAATATTCTAAGTCGCTTGGAAATCGTCTTTTACGTTTCATTCCCACGTGTCTTTCTACTTACTATATTGTAATTTAGAATTACCATATCGCAGCAATTCTCCTTGAATTGCGATTATGTAATTCGTTTTTACTTATGAGATAGGGAAACTTTTTTTGAGATGCAAATTCGTTTAACCTGTTCGCGAGTGGACTTGGCTCCCTAGTCGAAGCGAGAGAAAGTAGCACGAGCGTGTCGTCACTCTAGTAGTAGGCGTACTTTGAGTTTTTAGTTGGGTCAAACCGAAGTAATTCTACTATTAATAGGTGCATATGAAACGTTGTTTTCTTCACATGCAGCAGATGTAATTTCTATAGCTAAGCTTGCTAAATCAAACTAGATGGTCTGACAAATTGCATGTATAGAAAATATAAAAAATGCATATGTAATAATATGCAAGAACATAATCTGAAAACTGAAGCACATATTATGGCTTTTAAAACAAATTCTCATTCATTTTCTCAATTGTTATATAAAAATCTGCAGTTTAGCGATGATGAATGTGTTTCTAAGAGAATATGAGTGTAAATCGTTTAGTTGAGTCGAAGGGAATCTGTTCGATTAAAAGACCTTTTCCTCGATACCTGTCGACGATTCGCCCAACACGGTGCTGTTTTCGGGGGGCCATCCTCGCCTTTTCGAGAGAGCCGGTGAACAGCATCGATCCTGGTCGACTGGTCCAGAAACGAGAGGGGATCGCCGATGAGAGATGGCTACCGTGCTCTCTCGGAAGGCAGCTGCAACATCACCTGCCCGGCAGCTGGTTCACCCGACAGACTCTTGCCCCTGGCCGGCCCTGCGAACAAATATCAGAGCCAGACATCGCGAGCTTTTGGTGCAAAAAACGAAACAGTGCAACTCGATGCACTTTGGAACCAAAACTAATCAGAGCTCCGACAAATGTTGCGTTTTCTTCAGTAGTTTGGTCAAGAATTTGATACAAGTCGAAGTCTTTTGAACTACTTCCACACGGTTGATGAAGTAGCTATTTTATTGAATTGAACGTACAATTAATGACATTCATTGTATCGGAATGTGTACCTGAGTTACGTAGATCGTAGTTGGTGCAAGGTGTGTCATATTACACGTCGTGCTAAAAATGCGAGTCGAGCGTACATAAGAATTATTACAACAGTCTGTACAATACGTTCATTGAGCTTCAACCAAGTTTCATTTCTTCCTACTTCGTATCAATGGTACAGAAGAATTCGTAGTTGATTACCAACGCTGGAACTCCACCTGGGTCTATCGAACCAATCTATTTTGCTCAGCGACAGATCATGGGACATGTGAAAACTGTATCGAAAATCTGGACCATTTCGTGGGCAGGCTTGCATCGCCGGGAAACGTGTGCAGACGTAGCTTTTAATTTACGAGAAAGTCGCCAGATGGGCAGGTGATATCGCAGCTGCACGCGTCTCGAAAAACATCTACCCCTTTTTTGTTTTTTCTCATCGCCATTCTCCATTCTATACAAGTTGATAATAAAGCTAGGCTCTGAAATGTATTTTGTTTCAAATTGTTGAATCACTTTGAATTGAGATTTGGTGGACTCAATATTTACTGAAGCTTTCTAGGGCAGCCTAATTAGATGCATCGTTTGTATTCTACTCAATTGTACAGAAATAAATCTGAAAGAATTTGAGCAGCATTATTCAATCTTCTAATTTATAGAGAAATCTAAGGATTTCAAAAGGACTCAGATAAATATTTTAATACAAACAAAGTAATATTCGAACACAGATTTTGTTCTGGCACAGCCAACCTTTACACAGTAAGGGTGAATTTTATACAAGGGTTGATACCAAATTTTTATTCCAAATTGGCTAACATGACTGAAGCGTGAACAAGCTCGTAGAACGGATAGCAAACTAGCCAGCCACCTTTTGGATACACAATCTGGAAACTTGTCACGCTCCAGATACGCGTGCGCCTTCATCCTACTAAACTGGATATTCCAACTGGATGAAAGCAATATCGCGGCTCGACTCTTCGGCCGAAACTGGAAACTGTCCTCGTCGCGAGATTCGATTCCCCAGCGCTTGTAAAAATTTCCATAAACAAGAGGCGGCAACATGGAAAATATTTGTTTTAAAGAAATTATTTCTTCTTTGAAGACCTTCATCTTCCTCTATCTTGATTCACTATAAAGGTGTGAATACAACATAATAAACCGGATTTGATGAGCTACCGTGATTAAATTACCCGAGTTAGAAACTCTGCATACTATCTTTTTTTTATCGAGTGAAAACGAATTGGAGCTTGGTAGCCTTTTCGCCGTCGAGAGTGTTGTCGCGACGCGCAGCCTGGAAATTATATTTTATCGTCACCCCGGGCCCCGGAGTTAAACCACCTACATGACAGGAAGCCAGCAGAGCATGTGTTGCGGGTATTTCCGGTGCGACGTGTCTCCCCTGCGCGCGTATACCCAACCCCCCGCCCGCTTCTCGTGACTTTTCACTCGCCGCGTTTGTTCGCAGCTGCAACTGCTGCCGCTGTTCCGAAGAAAAATGTGTCGGCCGACTCTTTTTCATCCCTCCCTCCGCGGAATCAGCACTGAGTAATTACCAACCGCGCGCTACATAAGCGATCATTTATTTATCAGTAATTTCCGCGGCACGACTTTGATACGCATCGCGGGACAAAGTAAAGAGCAGTCTAGAGTGATACCGCGTGTAAATATAAAAAGATGTGGGTATAGACTAGTTTTATCTCGGGTTTGCAATCTTCAATTAAACTGTTCTTGTCTGATTATTTATTATTATATCTCATTTTGAATATTTAATTTAGAATTGAAACGAATGAGAGATAGCTGGCTATTTTTTTAATCGGATCTTCAAATAATTTCCGCTAATCATGCAAAATAAAAGTAAAAGTCGAACGAGAGGGAAAGCACCATCGATCAGGGGCGAAAAAAATATTCGAAATCGCCTCTATCAATCAGCGGTGGAATAACGTGACGCGAGAGTCGTGGTGTTTTAATCCCTCATGATCGGAAAAATGCAATTTCACGACGGCCTTTTTTTCTCTCATCGAACACGGTTAAATCGTCGGTTTTAATAGAGGTGCGCGGCAGTGTTTTACTTTTTCACCGGACAACGTGTACGCGACGCACGACGAGACACGAGTTTGTTGAAATTGTATTTTCCTGAAAAATGGTGCAGTTTTCGATCCAGCTCGGATGCAATGAAAAAGCGCGAAGTGCAATATTTATCTTTTACATCGATAACCAACCGCGATATCTAATTGTTGTCAGAGTTGTTATTTTTTTGTTTTTGTTTCGGCCACAAGTTTTTTCTTTCCTCATTTAAACCACCAACCAGTTATGACTTTATTTTTTCGTTTTCAATTAAATCAAGTAGCTGAGTGGACAGTTGTTTGATCGTATCTTTCGCTTTAAATCAATTTACTGAATTTACATGTTTAATTTGATTCATAATATGTACTAGACACTAGACAATGACAAAAGGCATGACAAATGATTTTCGACTGGAAAATTTCTATTGAAGAAAGCTCAGCGCTTTCATATGCATCAATTTAATATTCCGCGATGACGAAAGGAATGAAATTCATTATCAGGCCGATTATTGAGGCCTCGGAATCCGCGAAACGACAACAGTAGCCACGGACGGAAATAGCTCGTCAGCGGAGAACAGTGTCGGTCCGCCGGGACAAAGAGAGGGACGGGAGGAGGGCGACGGGGTTTCGCCGAATTCAGAGTTTACTCGAAGGGGGCTGAAATCGGCTTTAGAGAGAGGGTGCGGGTGTAGTGTTTGCGCGGGTTACCGACTGCATCCCGGCGCACACAATTCCTCTCCCATCGGGGGTTGCTGCGAGTGCTAAGGGTCGCGAGCGAACTAGAGAGGGAGTGTTTCTACGTGTCTCGCGTTCGAATAAATTTCCGCGGCCACGCTCGATATCCGTCGATCGAAAGTCGAAGCTTGCGCCGCACCGAGCGACGGGGATATTCGATAGCGGTATATCGAAAAAGCTATCGTCCTGGAAAATACGTTTCGTTGCTCCAATTTTCTTTTTTCGGCTCTATGCACACCGATTGGATCCGTCGTGCCATGCAGGAGCTTTTTCGTTTTTATGCCGTTACGAATAATTAAATCGTTCTACGATTATTAAATGCAAGGCTTGACAGATAATTTTGTTAGGCCCACGAGTTCTATATTTTTTACTCAGTATAATTCGTATAATCTTAAGTGTTTCATTATTTATATAAAAATTTGTAAACAAACATGAATTTCAAGATTGATATTGGATGATTATTTTCAAACAGTCGTCGGAATATTTGGAATACCATTGAAGTGATTTTTCGAACGGAATTCAGGCAGAGAGACTGTTCCGAAAATTTGCATCCTTTCCGTTGGCCGCTTACTTAAATCACTTCTTATCCCGTCGGATCTGCGCTTTGACCGGCACCATTTCTAAGAAAATCGTGAGCCCGACCAGTGAAAATGCTCGATTCGCTTTTACCTCGCCGACGCCGCCGTGTCGTTCCATTATCGTTTCTTTTCGCGACACAACCTGTCCCGACAGACCGGCTGACAGGGAATGAAAATCTCGTCCGGCGAAAGAAAGTGAAACACACGCGCCGCCGACTCCTCGCCTCACGATTCGTAGAATAGGAAGTTCACCGGAGAACTTTCAGGAATCGTTTAATGAAAACCGAATTTCAAAGCTTATTTACTCGTATTCTTTAACTTCACAGATATTTCTGCTATTTCATTAAATATCTTAACAACTGCAATACATATCCTGTATTAATTAAAAAAATGACTTCAATTTAAAAAATTAAGCGTAAATTAATGTGTCTCTTGTGTAGTTGATGTCTTACATTACATACATTTTTTCTTAGATTTTGCAACAATTTTTTAACAATGTATCAAATTCGCAGTCTAGCGATACCAAACTCCTAAATTAATACTAAAGTTGTACAATTAGTTTTCATTTATCGTTTATATTGAAAATGTTTTTCTTACTAAACTGTGCTTCCACGTTCTACCTGAAATCGCTTAGGAAACGAAGTAGTCCGTACCGAAACAGCTTGTTTCACAGCCTTCTAACGGCTACAGGCTTGGCTCGTAGTTGGACATCCGATCGACTGTTACCCGGCGACCTACCTGCCGGGGGACAACCTTGACGCATTTCAATGGGGCAGGCAACCGCGGCGCAACCAGTTTCTGCGATAATGCTCGGCGGACTTCATAATCTCGGTCCGTAAAAGGAACAAAGCAATGGTGTCAAGTCTGTCGACGCGACACATCGGTGACTGCGTCGCGTTTGCCTCGTGTCTGGCAGGTGCACATCGCGAGATGCATGCCAGTTGTTGTTCTTTCGACCGCGTCCTTTCTATACCCACCCCTTGCCGCTCACCCGCATTGCGACCGCTGCAGGTGCAACATTGGCCACGCAGATGCGTTCGACCGCTCCTCGATGTAATTTTCTTACCGCTGATCAGCAAGTTCGAGCACATGGCCTTTCCTTCGCCTTTTTTTTTTCTCTCTCTCTCGAAGCTGCCGGAATCGGAAGACTGGCCGTGATAGTTCTTTAACGAGCCACTGTTTGTTTTAGGATATATTCTACTGTTCTGATGTAAAGTTTGAAATAAATTCCATTAATTCTATAACTTGTCTGTACGTATAGTAAGAGCCTAGCAGATAGCAATTATTTTTGTACCTAACATTATAACAGTAGAAAACTAAATTGAAATGATGTTAAGGGCGCAATTACAAATTTAATTAAAACCATTATTTTACGTGGAGCATGCACTGCATATATTAAAACTGGAGAACTTATGACGATTCCAACTACACGCAAGTTGAGATATATTTCGCGGTTTTCGGAGAGAAGTTTCGGGACTGCTTTTGGTAGTTAGCGGGGTGCAATGGTAACGCAGCCGTTGTGCAATCTCCGGAGGGCGCAGCAGTCCTCCGGCTCGCGAAAGTAATTAAAATCGCATAGGACACCGGACTTCGCATCCTGGTGGCAAACAACCTAAATGGGCAGAGTTGTAAGCGCTCTTCGTTAACTCTCTCAATCTCTCTCTCCCCCCAGAGAAATCCTTCGATTTCAGACTCGTTTCTCCTTCTGCTTCTCTTGTCTACATTTTTCATAATAATGATGTCATTTAACACTTGCACATGCAAGAAAGTCATACCTCTTCTAGAACGTAGGATACACAGAGTAAATAAGAACTAACATTATTTACTGATTTGATAAAAGAAAACTTTCTGAATATTTTATCAAACCAAATTCATTTTTCAAGATTCTATAGTAAATTCAATAATCAAGAACAATTTCGGATAACGGCAATTTAATTTAGTATTCGGAAACTCATTCTAGAATGAAAACCATAAGTTGTCACGATGATAATTCTATTAAAAACAACAGTTCTTTTATTTGTACACACTTGTTCTTCAACAAGTTTCTATGTATCGACATAAAGTTATTTGTCTTTGTATAAAAAAATCAGTTTCGCCAGTTCTCTATCGGAACGTGTACAGGTGAATTACCGCTGCATGAAGCAGAGGAAAAGATGCATTGTGAGGGCAGTACCGTGACGGGCACCGGCCTTCCTCGTCGTTCTTTATTCTTCCTCGACAGCTCGCGTCTTCCCGATCCCTTTCAGAGCCAGCCCCTCCCTGTCTATAACCAGCCTCTCTGTTCCCCGTTGTCTAGGGAACTTCTCCTCTTTCCCCTACGCGTTGCAGGATTCTATGGGTCAGTTGCTCCCCGTGGTTGTTTATCGCGTGCTATCGCAGGGATCTCACGTCCGCGGACTTGTATTTTATTTCCCTGGAGGCCCGGGCTACATGACACCCGCTCCTGGAGTGCTTTATTAAAGGAATCGAGCGCTACTTTGTCTAGTACTTACATGCTTGCAATTTCCTTTTTGTAAGAACACGAAATCCGTCACGAATAGTATCTTGCTAACGGCTGTATCGACGTTTGATGCTTTGCTATCTCAAAAGTTATTTCGATGCAGATATAAGAGGACTTATTAAGAAATATCTGAAATTATCTACTGAAATATAGGATACATTTGTATAATATAATAATCTTTAAATTCACGAACAGCATATTTTGGTAAAATACCGAAATAACAAATTTTTAATTGGCATTGATAGTTTGTGTAACAACATAAGCTGTTTCGCCGCTTCTCGAGCTTCGGAAACAAGAGAATCTGCGAATTGCATGCGACGGGTTTAGGACGAGTCTAGGGTGAACTTTTTTTCGGAAGTTCAGCTTACACCGTGTGGGTTTGTATGGTGTTCGGTTTAAAAATATTGTAACCTCGACACGATTCAATTGCGCGTAATTCAGCGCGGAATTGTAATCCGTTTCGCAATTTTCACGCTCGCTGGAACAGGCGTAATTACATTTTCTACGTGTATTTATTCCTGCGAATTACGCGCCGGCTCTTCGTTTCGTTTTCAACCACTTTCGCAACCGGACAGGGATTTAGCATTCCGTTTTAGCCGAGCGAAGTTTGCATTTTTTATTCGAATTGAAAACAGACAAACGTCAAGCAGGGAATGAAATTTTGATTGAAACACAAAAATATTGTATTTAAGTACGACTGTTCAAATGTCGTTGTAACAATGTTCAGAATCGATATAGGAAAACGGTTGTTTTAGTTGTAATCTCGAGTGTAATCAAGATTTATATCAAAAAGAAAGTTGGAGTTCTCCAGATAAGAAGGTTCCATTGTTTCGAATTTGCTAAATCCGGGTTGCGTCTTCGCGATTCTTCCGCTGTTAAGTCCTTAGGAAACTGTTCCTCCGTGGAAAAATCGACTAACCGGATTAAGGAGATAGTAATAGAAGCTGCACGAGCACTAGCGCAATTTTCATTTGCCTTTTTTTTATTCCCCGTTACCCGTCCTGATGAATGGTAAAAGAAGGTCGCAGTCGATTGCGAAGCTGCTTTCTCTTTTTCCCTCCGCTACCATTTTACTCGTCCCTCGAACGGCTTCTCTATTTTGCACAAACGTTCGTTTCAATCTCGAAACCGTGAGAAACGAGAGTGTATCGAATTATGCCCGATTTTCAACTTGACCGGATTCGAGAACGTTCTCACATTTCTTTTAAACGATCGCAATTTTTGCTTTAAGTCTAGAGTTAGAGATTCTATTAAAGAATGAATACTCCACGTGACATACAAGAAGTCATATTGCATTGAATATGCGATGAAAGAAACGTTTATTCGAAGTGCACTTTTTCATTTCACTACCATAAATGTTTCACTTTGCATAAGAATTTGCTGCCTAGTGATTAGCATTGAAAATCTTTGCATCCTGTCCATTAGAACGCAGATCATGCTAAATGTAATCCCGATGGTGCATGAATCGTGATCGGAACAAGAAGGAAGGGACGCGAAACGAATCGGCGAAACGTAAATTAATCGGGGTTACGCGAAAGGTAGCGGCATAGCGCAGTGGTGGGCTCCGCGTTATCGCCCGGCCCATAACTCAATTTATGTTAATGCGTAGTTAATTGCGCGCACCGCGTCCGTTTTCGATATCCGTGTATCGAAGATGATACCGAGGATTCGCGGAAATTACCGATTCCTAGATACGCATGGCGAATTCGCATTAAAACTTGCGCGAACGCGAGCATACGTAATCAGCCTAACGGATTAATCGAATCGATCAATTCCTCTGACCGTCGGTTTCAATGTTCCATTGTACCGTTTCGATTGGTATCTTTGAATTAGGATTTCAGGTTGCTCCAGTGACCATAAATAGAATATTATGCATTTTCAAATGTCCACTTAATTGCCACAGTTTTTATTGAGACTTTTGTACAAGTTCATTTTTTAATGGATTAAAAAAGAATTGTCGTTGAATTCTTGTTTCATTTTCGATGATGAACACATCGTGTTCTGAACTGAGAATAAAAAAGAAATTCATCCGTACCGGGGAGGATAATTTCCAACGAGGTATGGGATAATTTTCAAGCAAGTGGGTGGGTGGCCCGTCACTGCCGGGCTGAACTTAATTCGCGGCGGCAACCAGACGACGCACTTGTCACTGTGACAACTTGCCACTGGCAATAAGGTATCTCTCCGCGGGTTGCATTAATTAACTCGCGGCGTCGACGGCACCGGGCGACGACGTAACTAGTCAAGTAGTTCACCGTCGATATTACGAATATTATTCGGGGGCTCGCCGAGGACTTGTCTCTCTTCCTTTTTCCACGCGACGCGTAAACTCGACGCACGGCTCGCTCCGATCGATACAGAAACGAGTCTGTCCTCGCTGACGTAGGAAGTCTCCTTTCGTGCCCAAATTTTATGTAGCACTAAACTGAGTGCCGATATTAGATTTCACTTAAATGTGATAAATATAAACGTAGTGTACAAAAATTATTGGTAATGTTGAAGGTTCGATATAAATTTCATTATGTAGTATTTATATATTGAGACAAAAGAAGATATAGATGATTTCCCGCTTAGAAACGAACGACTCTTACCATCACCCAATCTAAAGTATAATCAAATGAATAGAGAATGGAACGATACGGTATTTCCGTGTCGCCTCGCAGTAAACTTGACTAGTCGACAGTCTTCTCGATTTTCGGTCACATTGGCGACTTACAGCTCCGTTTAACGAGCCGATAAATCACCGCTGCCGGGACGGTAACAATGACGTTTATCACCATGCCGATTATCGTCGATAATTTATAACCGGTCGATACGAAGCAACTGTGCCTGCGATATTATATTTTCCCCGCTCTCGTTGAGATTGCGATCAATGGGGGAGAGGAAAGAGTACATAGGGTGTGTAGCTAAGTACGTATAGCGGCGTGGTGTAGCGGCAGCTGTGCGAGAGGAACGATGGAGATTAGCTAAAGAAGGGGAGAGACGTCGCATCGCCTCGCGTATAACGGAGAACGGTACCTCGGGCGTTTGCTACAAGAGAGATGAAAAAAGCTCGCCGTGAATTCCGATCGCGCTAGGGGTGCCGTGGCGATCCGAATGGGGTAGGAAACCAGTTAAATGAAGCGGATCTCGAACCGGTAGAGGATGCACCGTGATTGTTACGGCAATCCAGCTTCTGGAATACAAGCATTATGATACTCAGGTTATAACAGTGTAATGCAATACTGTTACACCGGCGTGCCGCTACCATTTGCAATTCATCACCGCTACGGGCACACAACAATGCGAACGGTCGACGCCTTCTCAGCTCGCGTCCGCTCGTCTATCTCTTCTCTTGAACCTGTAGGCCGACTATTAACGTTGGTCTGTATCGCGGGAGACCGTGGCTTTCCTCGTTTTGCAAATTATCCGAGGATGAAATGGTTTTTCGTAAAGTCAATAGGAACTGGCTGATGCAGAGTAGCTGGATTGGGAGTTTGATGGTATATAGAGGATAGGTTGGCGAGTTGGTTGGGTTCTTTGGATCTACCATCTGGTTGTAATTAAGAGAAAAGGGTGAGAATGGCTGAGAGTGTTTTTAGTGCATGAATGTAACGCTGGATGTAGTGTAAATGATAACTGAAACGCACTACATTTTCATCTTTCATAGATTTTTCTCTTCATATTTTATTCCGCTGACGAATCGAGCTATGGATCAAATAAAAATTCGAAAATATTAGATGCGATGCAAATGATACGCCTTTACTATTTTTATTTTTAACTGAAAAAAATTTCATTTCCCAACATATAAGAATAAGAATTGGATTTCTCGCAATGGTCTTTGTACCATTTCAGTGACTATCAGTTGCTCGGATTAAACGCGGAGTCTCAGGCTCGATGGGGTTAATCGCAGTCTGGATTAAACGTGACCATTCGCATCAGACTGCGTCGATACCGTCGAGCGTTGTTCTGACGCGGATATCTATACGTAACTGTATCTACGGGCGTCTACATGTAGTTACGTGCCCGAAGTTCGTGTCGGTGTTCCATCTCGTGCGTTCTAACACACGCCTATTCGCCTTGAACCTGCTCCGCCGACCATCAGATTATTAAGCATAAGCATTGTCCATTAGCCTGGGTCCGTACGCATCGCTGTCTATCAGCTGTGTATCACGGTCGGGGCATCGTATTATGGACGCGGCGCGATGCGATGCATTGCTGGGATTGCGCCATTCCTGACGAAAAACGATGGGATCACACGGTGCACCCGCCCGAATTCGAGACATCCTCGGATCCCCGGATGCCTTCGTGCACCGAATTTATGGCGTTACGTGACCGTTCCGACCCAACCATTATGGGAACTCCGTTCTCTGTTTCGGGAATAGTTTCGTTCGCGGTAGAGTTTCGGCCAGGAAAATGTCGCTCGGTAAATTCTCTTAACTTATCATTTTCCATTAGCCAAGCGACAATACATTTTAAATTACGAGTTACGTAAAATATTCACAAGTCTTCGTGCACTCATTATCAGTAAAATAAGCTTTATGTTCAGTTATACGAAACAAAAAATACTTAGAAAAATTTACGTGGTACATAATGAACGTGAGATTCTAAAACAGTAGGAGATTATTTAACGTGAAGAATGATCGCTTATCTTATTCTTTAATGCCTTCAACGACGTTCGACTTCGGTAGGATATTAGCGTCGCAATTAATTTATTGCGCCATAAATTACTGATCGAAGAGGCTATCCGTACTGTTCCATAATCGCCGCATTTACTCCGTGATTGAAGCTTATACGCTGTACCAGAGACTTCAAAGTCTGGTGCCTAGAGCTCTCGGAGCATCGCACACTTTAGACTTGGTACACTGTAACGTCAGTTTAGCTTGGGCCGGGTTTAATATACTCGTACTCTAGCCTACACTGTTACTTCGTTGCCGTAACACCAGTCCGATATATGTATTTTGTACACAGAACGCGCTGGGCTCGGAAATTCCTGGATCCTGATGTAACCCAGTCTTAACATATCTTATCTTACTCTAGTTCCGGTAGTCCTTAGGCTGCATTACATAGGTTTCGTGCGTTACAGTTAGCGTAAGCCGGCTGTACGACATCTGAGTTCAATTTACTGCTACTAAGTAGCAGCTCTCCATCTTTCAACCACGTTACGATTTAAATACGTAGAATAATTTTTATCTAAAATCATTTTAAGCTTTTCCCTACTTTGCAATTCAAAAATTTTGAAATTATAACATGACATTTAATTTAGTCGGTGTATATTATAGTGGAAGCAGATTCTGAATTCAGTATTTGACTAGAAAATAAAGCATGTATGTGTAGGTCATGAGAAAATAGAAGATTTGTGATATCGCTTTACGAAGTGATATATGGATTGAAGTTTTGTTTGCTGGTAAAAAATAATGATGTGTATCATACTTTTGATGCACTCATCTATGCACATTACATGCACTCTTCATGCTTTATGCGCGCCCGATTTTCCTATTCATATAAATCTGTTAAAAAGTGATGTCATAAGAGTACGTATAAGGAGTGTTGTAAAGTAGGGAAACGGTTTCAGGGGATCGTTCGATGAAAAATTATGACACTCTAAACTTTAAAGTTTCGTTTCTGTCCGTATGACTGACTACATGTACGACGCTCTAGTTTTCTTTCATCCATCCTGACATTAGTTGTCGAAAATACTTTACTCATTTCTGATCTCTCCTGAAATTCTAATAATGTTGTAACTCTATTTGACGGTAATAAACTTAATCATTCATCGTTAGCAATAAATTATTGTACAAAGAAGTTCGAATTGCTTTTCTGTGACAATTACCAAAGAAATCAGATTATTTCAATTTCTGGAAAAATGATGTTTCATTAGTTTTGAAGTCAATCACTGCAACTAGAACAAGTTTGTCCAGTAGATGGTGAGATGTAATGCAAGTACGGAGTTCCGGAAAAACGAACAGAACGGAACATAAGTATGTAGTTAGTCAAGTACGCGGTTCCAGTCGGGGGTGCCGAGGTTCCAGTGACGTCAGTGGAGCGTCCGTTGAAGGGGCGGGGCCCCTCGAATCGATGAGCGTCGCGATGCCGGGGGCGGCGACGTTGACGACGAGTGCAACGAGCCGCCGCGTCGACGTCGACGTCTACGGCTGTGAGGGACGCGCGGGACGATTTTCAGGCCCGGATCTGACGTCGTTTCGAGGAAAACGTGCAACCTCCAGTCTCAAAATTCGATTTGCGCCTCCTAGCCGATGAGCGTGTTTCATCGCCTAGATGTCCCCGACAAATTTTCCTTTGTTCCTTTTCCACGTTCACGCCACTTCAGCTGTCCTCCGTTCGTTTCCTTCGCATGCCGTTGTTATTCTAAGAATTATCTTTTAATCCATTTACTGTTCTTTTTAAAATGTGAGTCACGGATTAACGATTATCGTATGTTTATTCAACACTCGTCTTGTTACATTCTGAATCATATTGATTTTGCTAATCAAGCCACTTTCATTTCTTCTAATCAAATCAATTGTTGACAGTATACTTACATATCTATAAAGTTCACAGTTTATTCATGACGATCTTCATATAGAAATTGTATTCGCTTTCTATTTTACTTCGTATAAACACAACAACAAGGCTCGACTTAGTTATCGTTGAATTAGGGAGCTAATGCTGCCCGTGAACGGCCCCCATTCAATGTTTGTTACTGTATTACAAGACAATTTCCTTGTGACGGGCGCACACAGAGCCTCGGATCCGGTAGCCCGATAATCGCAGGTGCATAATGTGCCTAATTGGTAATTAAAGGTCTCGCCACACGTACACATAGTAGCATACACATTCCCGGCTCCTCCGCCTCTCTCCCAGCTCTCCCTCCGTCCTTCTTCCGCCCTCTGTCTGACGGAACAGATCATGAAGCAAATATCGGCGGTATTACACGATGCGCAACGTGTCTGTCGGGCCCGATTCAGTCCCCTTTCGGTCGATTGTTCGAGAGCTTGGGGAGAGCACCGGTGAACTGCAATTAAATCGCTGGTTGGGTTGCAACTCGTTCGCTAGAAATCTGTAATTAGTACACTGCGGATTTTATACGTTTATAGAAAAATATTCGTAGAAGATATAAAAATGCACGCGATTTGATGTACAAATGCATATAAAATATTAAAAAGCGTTTAAATGATAAAAGAAATTATTTTTAAAAATACATTTTTCTAACTGATGAATGTTTTATTTTCCACAGAAATCTGCAGTCTGTGAATATAATAGGAAGATTATTCATCAGAATTATATAAAAGCAGTGATTCGTGGAATTGTTCAGTGATATAATTATGTATTGGCCAAACACGATGACTAACTGTTTGTATCTAATTTAGGAGTAGTTTAACCTCCAACTATGAATCATACATTGTACAGAAAAGAAGTGACACAAGGGAGAAGATTGAGTCAGTGCATAACAGAATGATATCTCCAAAGAGTATTTATTAATTCTTTAGAAAATGCGTTCAGAGATTTAGATTATAGACTGGTGTCTCTCATTAGTCATTAACTTAACAAACCTGAAAATATCATCGCGTTCTATGTTGGTACAATTCGTGGCGCATAAATCATGGTTGGTCTAATTATAGGAGAGTCGAATCGCGCTTGTTCCCCCCATGCTCATTTGGTGTCAATCGCCGTAACCACGGCGGGGCGCGATGTGACTGGCACCGTTCCAAAAATCACTGATACAAGCGTGGTAAGCAACTCTCGAGGCCGAGCACGGAGGTGTCGCCGTCGGCTCGTTGGTACGGGCATAAAACGGCATAAATTCTCAGGCCTGTCCGGCCGGCTTCGCTCCGTTTCGGTTTCCGTTGTTTGCACGGCCTCTCCTGATTAATTCCTGCGCCAAGCCTCGATTGTATCGAATATTGTCAAAGCTATTATCATCCGCAAACGCCACGAACCGGAAGCGACAGCGATTCACTGTGATTATTATCATTTCGACTTGATTTTCGGTATCCAAGTGTATCGATCAATTAAGATAACATTCCTAAAATTAATATTTGTGCTTCAGTTTAGATAGAAATTCGTGTTGCTATGATCAAACGTGTATATTTAGCGAAATACGAATTTCATGCAAATGTAAGAAATTTTCATGCATACTTTGCGTCTTGTTATCTTCTTTCTTAAACTAACTCCAAAAATAGAGCGTGATTCGAAGATCAATTTTGATATATACATAATTTAATAACCAAGCGCCTTCTTGAAGTATTTGCGTAAATGTACAATTTTTTCATAAATCTCATTAGTTTATTTGATTTTTTAATAACTGAAAACCTGGCATTCTTTTAATGTTGTAAACGACGATGAGCCTGCAGTGTGAGGTTCGTTGATTACTTTCGAGCTTAATTAAGACCGTTTAGACAGTTTTAATCCTGTTGGTAGTCGTATAATGGTTTACCAGCTCGCCGCGGAAGGGTTAATCTTTTATCACTCAAAAAGTGACATTCCTCTTTTTCCCTCTCAACGGAGTTTCCGCTTTTGGCATCAGCCGAAAACGCTTGAAACGGGGTGCGATCACGGTCCATTCACGTGGTCGACCGCGGTGTCCCTTTTCTGGTTGCCGGTTTCTATTCCCCTAATTTCCACTGCCACCCACTTTTGTTCCTCCGCGAAGCCTGTTAATTCGTTATTTACACGGGCGGCCATTAATTCAGTCGGGGCCGCCTAGGCGTTTAATATCGTTCCGAAGGTAATCCGTGAGGTTATTAAAAAAGCAGTAGTCGAGAGGGCAGAAATTCAGGCATTAAAAGCTGGGGCCGACGCGGCGGCGTGCGGGTGTGTCCCCTCTTTCTTTCTTTTCTCCGTACCTTCGGAATGAAAGCCACCGAATGAGCTGTGTTCATTTGCATGTACGTGAGCGCGAATAAACAGACCCGTCGCGATGTTTCTCCGCGGTGCGAGTGTGATTTCGTAAGCCCCGTGCATTCGGGGCGTGTATTTAACATTGCTGTCAATTGGCGACGTTTATAATTTCTCACAACGATTGCAATCGAAATCGATTTTCGGCATCTCTTATCAATTCTTTTCAACGAGAGGATGAAAGTAATTAAAATAAAGTAGTGAAAATAATTTCGACGTATTTTAGCGAATATCAGGGTGTTTTAAGTTTGCTTTCTGTAGAATTTATTCGGAGGACAGAGCGATAAGCAATTAGATATACAGATAATAAGTATTATTTGAATAGACGGTATTTTACAATCGCCATATTTTTTTCTTGTTTCTTAAAGAAGATATTTTGTATGTATCAACCTAATAGAATCGACGTTTCTTGAACGGCAATTCAGCAGGCAGGGCTTATAATAACGAGAGACGGTAGGTCACGACACGGCAGTCCAGACTGGATATTAATGCGTGTATAAATCAGAGCGTTATCAGAGTAGCGGCGGCTTGTTTCACGTGCGGCATAACCGAGATGCATTGCACCCATGACGGAGGGTGTGTGTGATGCGGTCTGGGGTTGTACCGTGTTTATGGTCGCCGGAACGAGGGAAACTCGTGGCCTGGTCAACCGGCAGTCTTCAACCGCCGCGCGGCGTTCAACCTTAATTGAAACCTACGTTCAATTAGACCCGTCTTAACGACCGTGCCATCGCCTTGTCCATCGGCTGTAAACCTGAATTTTAGCGTACCCTGTACCCTCATAATGAGTACTCCGGTTTACTTATTTAAAGCGTTTGGGCTTTTAACGTTTAGTGCTGTGACTATACATAAAACTGATGTTCTTCAGTCAAATCATTGAAATCTACCCAATTCGGATTATTATCGTTAAATATGACGTCAATAAATGTAACATTAAAATGTAATCTTCTAAACGATGCACATAATTTATTCATTATATTCATTTATACTGAATTTCATTTACGTAATATTCCTCGAATCTTTGATCAGTTATCTCGCTAGATAAGATTCACCGAGGAGGGTAACACGAGCAGACGATATTTAAGAGAAAATCATACGTTCCCTTGAACAAAGCGGCTGTTTTCTATCGCGTACAATCTTTCCCACGCGCTTTAAAACGTTGCTTTTTCGCCGGTACCGTTAAACGGCAGCGGGCGGTTGTCAAAGTTCCATTCGGTGCTACACCCAGCCACGGGTTTCGAAGCTCTTCTGGATTGTGGAATTTGTGGAAACGACAGCGCGCGTTTGCGGAATACTCCGACTGTTTTCACCGCGAAAGCGCAATACGTGATATCTGTGCACGTGACGTAAGCAGCACGGGATCACGAATGCAGTTCCGCGAATGTGTGCGATAACTATGCCAAACTTTAGAGTTCGAATATTTAATTATCATTTGCAATCAAGCTTGGAAACTTTGTTTCTCAGTATAGTTGACAATTATGTTATACGCAGAATGAATCATGTGCAATAAATTATGCTATATTGTTCTTGTTAAAAAGCGTTGCAAGTATGTTGATTTGTTTAAATACTAGAATTTATTCAGTCCATAAGCTTCTTCAAAATCATTTAATGAAATTAAACAATAATTAGTTATTTTGTGTGATTATTTCTATTAATTCATTCTGCATGCTAATGTATTATAATCCTTGCTATATTTTAACTTAAACAAATTCTGAGGAGAGACTGTTCGTATTTATTATTGACAACAGGCGTTTGATAAAGGGAAGAGAGATGAGCGTATCATGACCGGGGGGCATTGTCAGGTCTCTAGCCGAAACGCACATTCAATTAGACGCGCCTTAACGATCGTCGACACACCTGTAGAGTTGGCTCCCTCGAACTGTATCAATCACGATCCGAATCAGGGTTCCCGTTTTTGCGTTCGCGAGCATGATTACCGTATTCCGTACCGATGCCGATTTTCACCGGGTTTAATGGAAATTGCAAGTTTTCCGCATGCATTCCGTGTCGCGGTGGTGGTGCATTATTCCGATGGACATCCACTGTTCCCAGGAAACTTTTCACGCGTCGAACCGACCCGATGCGGTCGTCCGAGAAAAGTTTTTTCGCTGGCCCAGTTTCCTCGCTACCGGCGAGTTGCGAAATCGCCGTGTTTCGAGATATCGGCCGTATTAAATCTTGCGTTTTCGGCAAACTTTCCCGAGGACTCTTATTGCATCGGTTTTTCTTCGAGACGCGACTCGTGGACAGATGTTTCAACAGAAGTTGGTTCATATTTCCCTCGGTCGTACGTGATTCCTTATTTCAATTATTATCACCGTCGCAACGCGATGTTTCGTATTAGCGTTTTGTTCAAATAACTCTTCAACTTTATTTCAGAGAAGTGTTTACAAGTATCAAACAATTGTCAAATTGAATTTTCGTTTTTAAGAGGTACTTGTAAAATTATATACCGTGTTTGAAATCGTAACAAAACTTCGGATTGAACTATGAAACTTCATTGCAGAATGCCGATGGCTAGACGCGAGCGTGTGTCGTTATTAGTTTCCCGTGTATTAGCATAAACGCGGGTTACGATGGAACAGGTTTCACATTAATTCACGGTAAGGATACGTTACCGGGATCGATCCGATTGATGGTCGGTCTGCTTCCTAAAGCGCGCTCCCAGTCACTTTCCATGCGTATCATTTAGCTTGATACTTATGCCAAATAAATCGGTTGGCTCAAATTAATTTAATTGGCGAAATAGCCCGTGGCATCAGAAAATTATGCTTCACGATAGAGTGAACGCTGATCCTCTCTTGCGAACTATATTTAATTTCAGGAAGCGTAGTTTATTATCTATTGTAATAAAAATCACATATTTTCTGTCGTTCGCTTAAACATCTTAATTAAACTTGAACTGTCGTCGCATTAACTCTTCGAATAACGATTAATTTTATTTTTCTCCAAAACAATAAAGCGATGTAAGAGACTCGTCGAAAGAAAGAAGAATTCGCGAAATCTGTCTCTCGCCTCGTTCCGACTTTAATGTCGTTGAGTAAAAACGAGATCCACGAAACGAGAGAAGAGCGTAAGGTATATACGAGAGATCGTGCAAACCCGGGGCGTACAAAAGTAGAAACGAGCCAACGACGAGGCGAGGAGGCGAGGCGCGAGAGGGAACAGGAAGAAGAGTACATGGAGATGAAAGAGAGAAAGAGAGCGGGCCTGGCTTGGCGCGCGCTTTCTTCGGAGAGACGACCGTCTCGCGGTTCTACTTCCGGTTGTTGACCCGGTTCTCGAGGTTTCAGGATCGGCCAGTTCTTTTCACGTGGCCTTTTATCTCTCTCGCCTTATTATTATTATTTGCATCCTGTGCCGCGTCTCGGCCTCTTCTCGCACGGATGCAACCTCGTTCGTTTTCTTCGAAACCCGCGTCGCTCTCCGTCCATCCCGTCGCGTTGCGGTCGTCGCAACCGGCCGGAAGCGTCGAACGACCGATCATCCCTTTTAGTTTCGATCTACGATGATTCACAATTGGCGTCTGGCTTTCGAGTCTAATCGCTGCTTTCACATGGAAATATGCAATCCGGAGCTCAATGGAACGTCAATTATCTGAATTGATGGACGCATATGTTCAGGTTTCAAACGTACAAACGATCAAACAACAAACTATTTGGGATAATTTCGGTGATCAATCTTTCGAGTAATTAATGTATGAATTAAGCTTAAACGATATTTCGTATTTTCAAAAGAATCATTAATGTACGTCATTATTTGAAACGCGTGTGCAATTCACTTTGTTAATCATCATTGATAAACGCAAGATTTCTAAAGACTTAATTCAAAATTGGAAAACGTAGTCGATTTATCGAGCAAATGCCGTAGTGACTCACTAGGAGCGGAAGGTTGGTTATCCCACGGCAATTACCACTGGAGTACCATTCAGTACATTGCATTTTGCCGGATGAAGTCGTCGACAGATGTGTCCTACATCCGAGAGGCTTCGAAAGGGTTAACTTTTTCACCGATGCTAATTATTTAACGTTCTGGCAAGGATTACAACCGTGAAAATACGAGAGATTAACCTTCTATCTTCAATGTGGTATACCAATTTATTGATGCATGATGATTTTTTATATTTTCTTATGATTGCTGTATTGATCAGTGTATTTAGTATTTAGTCGAATATCTTATTTCATAAAATTAATTGAGACTGAAGTACCAATAAAACCTGAATATAAAGAATGACTAGTTACTAAATTCTTATTGTTGCCTTCCTTATAAGTTTCAACGAGTTAACAGATATAAAAGAAATATATGATCAATGAGACCAAACTTCGTGATATATTAGGAGTATACCTTTAATCCTAAAAGTGGTTAAAACTACACTTAAGGGCAAAAATACGTCTTTGTAAATGGTCTACATCACGCTTTAGCTAACAGAGCTCATCCCATTCATTCGCGAAACGGCCGCTGAATTATTTCCACCAACGAGAGTAACAAAGTGGACGGAGGCCACGCAGCTTTTCACTCTGCCTTCCAAATATAATTTATACCTAAGCTCCGGCGCCCGTTTCGAGCGACGAGAAAAAAAAAAGAGTCGAGGGGAGTCGTACGTGCGACCGTGAAACCTTATGTCGCTGTTGGTCCACGACGAGAGAGAGAAGTCGGTTCCTCTTCGTTGGGTGCCTCTCGAAATTACCCCCTGGATTCTGTCCGACACAAAAGCTTCGAATGGACCGGGCTGCGCCTTCGAATATCCGATCTTACCGGCGAGAAACTCATTGTGCGTTGCACAGAGAGGGGGGGCTCTGTCTGCAACGCGTACACGCGTGCACGCACGTATTTACATGCGAAACGAGCGCTCGGGTGAATTATGGCGTCGGTTCAGGGGTGTGGAACCTCCCCAAGGGGGAAACTCCGCGCTCCGGCTATCCTAAACGCGAACATTTAATTCCATTGGCTACACTGAAACTTTTGATTAGTCTCATTCGTGATAGTTCACACGTGACTCATTCTTACAATTACATTTTTAATATATATTTAACCCATGCTGCTTATACAAAACCTGTAATTGACAATCGCCAGAAATGAATTTCTCAATTATTTGTTTCGTTTTGTAATTCACAAGACAGATTTACAAGTTCGTTGATTAATAATTAATTATTGCGGATTTTTCGGATAAGTATAGAAAATGCATAAAAGTTGAGTACAGATTATGATGCTTAAAGACTTAAAGGCAATTCTTAATAGATCTCAGTTTTTAAATTAATATCTTCCAAGTTTTATTTGCATTAAAGTCCGCAGTCTACTAATACGTATGGTTGAATAAAAATTGCACTAATAAAATTACACGTAGAGGCAAATTGAAACAGCAAGACAACCAATTTTCCCTTTTCATAAATGTATTCACCTATTGGGAGAAATAAGGATTCGAACGAAAGTGTTCGACGTTGCGGAAACCACTTGAGGACGAAAGTGTTTGGCTATTGGAAAGGGAAACGTTTTTCCGCGGGACAGAAACGAGAATGAGCAAGTTCGCACAATACCTTTTCTTCGGGTCTCTTCCTCGAGGAAATAGGGAAAGCTGTTTATCCCCGTCACTTTTGAACGGGGTTGCGCGCTGGGCTCGTTCGATGAAAACGTTTGCCCGTGACGCGATTCGCCCGCTCGGAATCGGACGCGAATAGTCTCTCCGTTTCGTGTCTTTATCCTTATCCGAGACGATAAATTCCAGCCGCTCGCGCGGGGCTAAATCCCCGGGCGAACCCACTGTCCTCGATACCGACGATACTTATCTTGCGCTGCCGTGAACACCCTTCAATCGTATTTCGGTGAAAATCTATCGACGTGATGAGTTCCGTTCGTAGATCGTGAGAGTTACGGTCCGCAGTACGCGGTGGCTTTATCGAGATGTCGAAGTGTCTTTTGGCTCAACTTCCGAGGGTGGTTTCGATTGACGAATGTTCCTTTCGCCGTTACATCGATTCTCGATGAATTACAGTCTCCATCTCGTTCAAAATCCAACATAAACGAAATATATGCAATTAAAGTTTACATAATAATTACAGGTTGATAGAGACGTAATGTCGGGAAAGCTATTTTCCTGGTACTTATCGTTTTTCTCTAAACTAGACGAGACTAAATTTTTGATCAGTGCTGTCCATTTATCGAAATACAGAATAAACGCAGGTTGATGCGAGCCAAAAAATCATTGCTATTTTATCTTGGCGGCCGAGAGATGAGAAAGAGATCTCCTCGAAGGGTCTTCCTTGGTCGGTTAACGTTTGGAGAATCGTTTGTGCGCGCCCGTTCTGGCAGAGCTCGACGCTTTTGAAGTCCACCGTGCGATGCTATTTATATCTGGCACGCGCAATTCCTTAGTGAGATATTACATTGAATTTCCTGCTCCGCAGCTGCGATATATGTACGCGGGTGCACGGCCCGCTCGGCTCCGCCGGTGACGTGACTCCTTTTTTCTGCGTCGACGCCAACCGGGCAAAGAATCGCGACTCCGGTTCGTTGACCTTTTCCAACAGTTTACTTTCGAAACGTTTTTTCCGACTTAAGAGCAGTTCAAAGATAACGCGAGACGTTTTGTAACCTTTTTCTCACTCCATTTAGTTTGAGAAATGAACTGGCTGATGCGAATTTATCTCCACTCTCCTAGATGAAGTTAAGTTATTATAAATAAATCAGGAACATAATCTCGAAAATCCTCATGATCGAAGTGAAACAATTTTCTATCATTATCATCGTTAGCTGTGAAACGCATCTTTTATACTCATCATTATTTGATTTAAAAAAATTCTTATCAATTATGTTCCTTGTTCATGGAAAGATACATTGTGCACGAATTAATAAAGAATAACATTTAGCATTGAAATCTGAGTCTCTCGGATTCTGCGCTCGTTCCGTGAAAACTCGTGGATCACACGGGAAAATCGTGAACACACGAAAGCCGCGTACCGGGGCGAAACTTGGGCGGGTAGGCGTGATGCATTATGGAGGAAGCTTGCAACATTCATCGCACTCTGGCTGAGCGGGAATTCCCTCGTTTCGGGGTGGAACGCGTCCTTGGTACAGGAAACAGAATCTGGTTTTTCCTTGGGAATTATTCAGGCCCGGCGAGGGTTACGCGGGATATATCGGGCTAGCCTGAATGGGCTGGCTAATCGAGTGTTGATTCTCGTTGCACTCGCGTGTGCCGGATGAATTAAACTTCCGTCATTCCCGAGCGATTCTGCATAGAACGAATTGTTCTGCTAGGTTTTAGAAATAGAATTATTGCATTTGAAATATTATTTTCTTCAGGCAACAGTTTATGTATTTAATTGAAATAATATATCAGTCACTTTTACAGTCCAAAATTGATTAAAAGTTACATTATAAATGCCAGTTATCAAAAGCAAGGACCAACGATGTTCAGTTATGTAAATGTAATTCGTTCTTTAATCTAGTTGAAGATAATGAAATGCAACAAGTATTTTATTTAAAGAAATTAAACGCTTTACAATGCTTGAACGTTGCTCTTTTCTTCTAAAAAGTTGAAAGATATAAGACAATTATCTTTGTATACAAGCAATTGTACAATAATGGCGAGTAATCGCAATAAAAAACGAAGTCTCGTGAGTTAAATAATAACGAAGCAGGGGCGGTGCGCGTTTCCTTCGCTATTTCCTTTTCCCTGAAAGTCACTCAGGCTGACTACTAATAGGGGAGTCACTTAATAAACGAGAATACTTGCTCGCGCAAACTCGATGTAATTTCTAACGAAGTCCGCCGGTTTCCGGCAGAAGCGTACAAAAGAGCCGTGGAAAGAAGAGGAATAGTGAGGTTCGAAGAAGGTGCAGGGGGTGCGAATGTCGGTAAATAATAATCTCTCCACTCTAATTGCCACTCGAAGCCATTTGAATCGCCACCTACGAAATATTTTTTCCTCTTTTTCTTTTTCGTCGTTCGTTTCTCAAGAAGGAAGAAGAATCTCGTTAGGCAAATGTAAGAAGTTTTCATCATTTTTACAAGATATTGCTTATTTCATTATATCTTCTATCATATTTGATTTAAAAATAAAAATGTACAGCGCACCAGCCTTTGTAATGATTTAGCTCTGCCGTTGAATAACAAGCCGTCGAAGTTTAAAAATAATTAGCCAACAATAATTGAAGAATTTAAAAACACTCTGAAGTCACAAAGAATTCCCAAGATACGAGGGCAGAACATGTTCATTAACATAGAATTACCGTCGGTGCATTGTGCCGGCGATTCGTGCAAAATCATAACTGAAGGTCAGCCTTTTGTACAGCACAGTTGTGCCGCAGGTCTATAGTATTCTTTTTATTTCTGCACAATACGAACGTATCATTACGATCCATCGTCCGCAGACACAACGCGCGAGCGTTTTTATTTCGGTTCCACCGTCAAGTGACTCACTGAAAGTACTTAGAATTTCATTTGTTCCCTCGGTTCCTGCGTTTGCCAACGATTTCTATTAAGATTCTTGTATCAGAAGCGAGGGAATCGTTCAGTCAGCTTGAGAAAGACTTTGCCAGCGTTTTATGAACTCGCAACAAAGAAGCACGTGGCGTAAGATTCTCTTTCGTGTGTGTTAATTTATACCATGCGCAGGGTCGATGGAAAAGATAAAGAACAATACATCATCGCTTTCCTTATCGGTGCAAACAGCAATGACATACAAAAGACAGAGTCAGTTGATAAAAATGGTTCAAATTATAAAATGTACAGTAGTTGCCAAATCTTACTATCATATGGGCAAT
Source organism: Ceratina calcarata (assembly GCF_001652005.2). Taxonomy (NCBI): domain Eukaryota; kingdom Metazoa; phylum Arthropoda; class Insecta; order Hymenoptera; family Apidae; genus Ceratina; species Ceratina calcarata. Next base: position 1,056,480 of record NW_017157935.1, read on the forward strand.
ATCTATCACAAATACTGCAGAGTCATAATCTCCAATTGGATCGGTATTAAGTGTCCTCAGTTCATTACTGATTATTCAATACATAGTTCATTAATCGTCAACATACATCTTAAAATTGTTTTCTATTAACCAATTATTAATTACTTTGGTTGAAGGTTTAGGAGTTTGTGACTTTATTTGTTTAAAATTCGGTTCATATGTCGTAATTATACTTTATATTCATTCCTTTAGACATTGACTTCATAGTGAAACGTAAAGATTCATAATTATTTTAGTTAGTCCTCTCTGAGAGGTGCATTAAATTGTAAGAGGCAGTATTCTGCGATCATTGATATATAGAATCGAGAGGCAGGAATTACGGAGGGTTGAATTACCAACGTCGCAGGTTACACGTTGGTCGCCTGTACTATCTGGGGGATAGTCGCCACACACGAAACTGGGCCCGTTGTAAGCGGAGAAAGGAGGTGTCCTCCGGAGGGGGTGGAGTGCGCGGAGCACCTGGCAGCCGTGGAACAGGTAGCGAGCTGGCCCTTTTGTCGTCCTCTTGAAACCCTCCCACGTTCTTCTTCCCTTCTCGAAATGATCGGCTCTTGCCTTTGTGTGCGGCTGCAGGATGTGAACAGCTGGTGAAAACAGAACCCTGGGGCCAGCTGCTCAGCGCATCCCTTCGCTGTCCTCTCGTTTACGAAATACGCCCGCATATTCACGAAAGGAAATCCTTTGCACATACCCGGTTTATGTAACTTGTTTTAAAGCGATTGTTTACTCACTATGAAGAGCTCTCAAGTCTTATAAAAAATTGAAAAGTGCGACAACATAAGGTTGTATCTTTCGAGGTCTCAGACGCGTCGATTCTCTTCATTTTTAGCGATATACCGAGATAAGATAAGTTCTAGAGATATTAAGTCTACCGTCCGTTAACTAGCATCGATTTGATTAATTGTAATTCTATCAAATACAATGTCAGTAGAGATATAGGTGTGTACTCATCACGGGTACATAGTAGCAAATTTCTTAGTTCGTCGTAATCGCGATCGAACGAAGGTTGGGGACTTAAAATAGGATTAATCTAGCTCGTTAACGTGATGAAAAGAAGAGACTCCAGGAGCCTCGGCTCCCTTTGGTGTTAGGCCCCTGCTGGTGTCCTGTATATTACGATATGGAAATTAAGCGTACCCCCTAGAAAATGAAGAGCTCCTCGCCAAGGGATGAAATTACTTATCGACTAGCCTCTTTAATAACGATCATTGTATTATGTGATTGAAGAAGAGCTGTGTCCGTGAAGTTAGAATGTATACTTGAAAATCTTGTACATTATAAATTCTTCAAGCTTGTGACATATGCTAATGATAACAGATAGACATTTTTATCTTGTTTATTCTACTTCCAGTCGCAACTAGCTCGACGATTAATGCATACTTTATGCTAACGGTTCGCTGACAGGTTCAACTTGCCGCTCTGCTAGCGATGCACGTGTGTAATACATACATTAAGTTGCTGCATATGAACTGCAGTTTTTCTCGTACACGGCAGACCTGAAATATACGTCATCTAAAGAATTTATAAATTACTTCTGATTGTACAAAACCAGCCATTGTTTCAATTATCATATTGGTCAATTGTGTTGTAATTATAAAGATACATTGTGTTTATTACAAGTTTTCCTGAAATGTAAATTATTATTGCGTGTTAGTCTCAACTGAAAAATTAAAAAGAAGAACCGATATTTTTTATATGCACTATGCTAATAGTTTCGTGCCGCGGAAACGTTTCAAGGGGTCTTTCATTCGACCGGTTCGGTGAGATTTCCGATGGAATTTCTGCGGTTTATCTGGCATCGGGTCTCAGGACAACGCATTGAAAGGCCGTTTATCTTACAACGTTGGCACGGTCGTGTTAGAGGCTTATCAGTGATACGGTTTAAGTCGCCACGTGTGTGCTTTGGCGCGTCGATGAGTCAGGAAATTCTGTTCTACCCCCTCGCGAACATGCTTTTCTTCGACCCGTTTCTAACTTTTTGCAATCGTGACCAAGTTACGCAAGAACTATCTCACTGCGATTGACACTGCAAGACGTACAGATGTTTCTAATTAATTGACATACGATCGATCCAAGTTTTTGATTTTTGGTTATAAGCTGTGGCTCTTCTTTTTTTATATTCTCTAATATTCATGTACGTGAACCAACCCTTAGACAAAACACCTGAAGAGCGTCCGAAAGCCTGGCAGAGTTACTTGTAAATTGTACAGGATTCACCGTCGATGAGTTATCCTAGGCATTAATTATCCGTAGATCTGGTAAACGCAACTTCCATCCATGCATTACGCATAGGGCCAGTCTCGCATAGGGTATCTACGCCAAATGCGCCGGTAGCCTCCGCGCTAGCAGCATCTACTGGGCGTGAGTTATTTTAGACACGGAATTCCCTATGCATAGATTATGCTAGCCATAAATTATTCCCGCTGTAGGATCCGCTCCATCCACGGACTGCGCTCGGCTTAACTCCGGATCTATACCACTTGCCAATAGTGCTACAATCCGTCTAACTAATTTGTAAACTCTGATTTAGCGATCACCTAATTCATTTTGTAATAATTAGACTGCAGATTTTCATGCTAAATACATTTTTACTATCAAATTAGAGAATGAAATAATTATAGTAATTTTTTTTATCATTTAACAATAATATTTCACGTTTGGTTTCTACATACTCTAAGATATTGAATGCATTTTTTTTTATATTTGATGTAGATATTATTTTTTTATAATGTATAAAATTTTCAGATTTATTACATTGACTTCAGATTTGCTACATATAACTCTAAGTATAAAAATATATTTTTAGAGTTTTCTTTTATCCATTTAATATGAGCTGGCTCATGTATTTGATAATATGTACGATTTATGTACATTAATAATATTAATTTGTAAATTGAAGTTGCCCGATCGTCGAACCGGTCTCTAACCGAATTTCAATCATCTTCGAAAATCTTGAACCTAATATTTCCGTGGCGAATAGTAATTAACGCAGTCGTTAAACCGAAGCGATAATATGTATTGGCGAGCGGACTCCACCCATGGCTAAAGCCCGTGGCAGGGAACACGGCTCGTACCATCCCGACCCATACCATCCCGTAGAACGTTCGCCAGAAGCGTGATTCCGTGTCTCGGGCGAGCAGCGTGGCTCACGCGAACATTGTCCAGTAATTGACCCTGAACCTCCGTACCGTTACGATCAGCTGCCAGCTCGCGCACCTGCTCGTGGTTAGCCACCATTCGAATCGATCCGCCGATTTTCCCGGCGCAGGTTCTCACGTGGATTAATTGCCGGAACGATTGTTAAAAAACTAACTGGACCGGCAAAGTCCTCCGATTTACAAAAAGGAAATGTTATACAATCGAAATGCAAAGAAACTGATTTCCCCTTCAGACCGTCTGCGTTTCTCTGGATCGCGTAATCTCGTTTCGTGTTCAAGGATGCAACCAGTTCAATATCTAATTACAAGGTTTCAGTTTTTGCATTACGTTTATGTAACACTTGGAAAAATAATTTAATTTCTTATGCATGCCAATAAATTAAAAAACTGATCGTTGATCGATGCCACAGAAATTGTCATCACTCGGAGATTGATTTGACACGTCATTTGTATCATTTAAAAATTCATTAGGCAAAAGTTCTATAAAGTATGCATTTAATCGCGAAAGTAGATTGGATGGAATCGCGCAAGACGTAAGGCGTAAAGTACCGCGGATTCTGATAACCGTTTGTCGAGCATAAATCCGAGGGGTTTTATTTTACGTGATTCGCGCTGCACGTCGAGAATAACGGAGTCACACGTAACGCGGCGAAGGTAGCGAAGTATTAGGAGTAGATTATTTAACGCGTAGGTCACGTCTGAGCATAGATTACGCTGGACGTGGGTCACTTTAAGCGTTAGACCACTGATAAGCGATACATTTTGTTAATCTCTGGCCACGATGGCGGTGTACGTTATGCCTCGCATAACTTACACTGCATAACGCTTAACGCAGATTCGGATCTGATATTCTAAACCGCGTCACCAGAGGCCTGGTTAACTTCACTGAAACTCATTTTGTTAAATAAATATTACACAGCGTGAATCGAAACGTAGTTATATTGTACTTTATTTATTGATTTCATTAGAGGACCGTGGAAAATGAATTTTGGTTTGATGAAATATAGGGAAGTTGTTAATTTCAAACTGTTCTTATAAATTCACTCTGTAGATGTAATTACCTTTTAATAGAAATTAAAGATTCCAAATTAACTCAAAGGGAATTAATCGAAAGAGAATTGGACCATTCGGCCGGAATAAAAGTTTGGCGGGAGATAAGTTCCAGAATGCGCTTTGTGAATGATTGAAGAATCGGTTGGATTAAGAATACGGGATCGCTCGAGTCGAATCGAATAATCGTCCTGCTAGACTAGAAATCCTTGGATTCCCGGGCAAGCTTCTTAATAAATCAAGACTACCCGGGGGCTCGTAAAATTGCCCTACTAACCTGGGAATCCGCGGACTTCCATTGAATCGCGTTGAAAAATAGTCCCGCAATTAATCGAGGCAGAATTCAAAAATTCACTGAATAAAATTGCACGCGCCAGGATTGAAATGTTCGGTTTTTAATATCCGCAGAAGTAATTTAAAATCAATATCTCTTTTTCAGAATCGCTGTAAATTTTAATTGGTATCCATAAGAAAATTAAGGATATTTTTAAGAGGTTTGAAGAAGGCGATTCATCGATCATAGGCGCGACGGGTTTTAAAAACGCGAGCAACGAGGAGTATAGGAAAAATTGAAAACGCATTAGTCCGAGAATTTTGCTGTTATCGGGATTTCCGCCCTAGTTGGTCCGAACAAACTTCGACATTCGAGCAGCGAAAATGGTCGCGTGTCGTCGGGGTGTCGCGTGGCTGGCCGCGATACACGGGATCGATCGATCCTCATGACGCCTGCGATAATCGCGAGAAACTGCTTATCCAGCTGTTCGAAAAAAGGCGGATTTTCCACTTGAATTTTTAACAATTGTTTCATTACTCACCATGAACTCTTATATCAATGAAAGATTGGATTGGCAGGAAAGTAATTCCTGTTTTTACAAATACATTGTGTTATAAAAATCGAAATTACTTCTTTGCCAGTTCAATAGAATTGTATGAATTAAAAACAGTCTTTTAATGCTCTTACACCTGAAATATTATTTTGTTTCCTTAATCATTATTTATGCATCATCATCTATATAAGATCTACTTATTTAATTCTCACTTATTGAAGTTAGAGCGAAATTCATACGGCAGTCGGGATCGATGGGGATAAGAAAGGGGGGTTGTGCAGATTTCGCACAGACGAGGGAGGGTTGTTGCGATCGAGCAGAGGCGTAGAAGGAAACGTGGTAGAAGAACGAATGAACGGACCCTTTTGCCGGGAAAATGGCCGAGAAACTGTGCGAGTTTCAGTTTCATTTCGAGAGGACGACGCGTCGCCATCGACCCGTCTGGATTCTCCTTCTCTCTCACCCGCCAGTCTTTCGTTTATCATCGAGAATGGGATTGTTCGTTAAAGAACCTCTTTTCATTATTTATTCCCCCACGAATCCTTTGGCAACCCGTGAATTAAACTTTTCCTTTCAAGAATGCTGTGTAAGAGTTTAAAAAAAACTTTCTGTTAATATAAAGCTTATATTATGTTAATTAAAAATGATAGAGGCATTTATAAAATCGACAAGGTTTCGAAAAAGTTCGGTCTCTTTCGGAAAAGAAAGATCTCGCGGTCGCGAAGGAATGCAACTTTAATAGGCGAACGCATCGCGTGCATGCTGCCGGTGACGTTGCAGTGATAAAGGTTAATGGACAGCGAAATATTTCAGCTTCGTTGCATAACGACGTTCCTCATGCGAACCGGCTAAAATCGTGTCGAGTCGTTACCTTGCAGCCACGAATTTATTCATTTGTTCGTTTATTAAAGCGGCGTAATATTCGATACAAAACTGTTTGAGATCAAAGATTGTTACCGAGTATCTTCAACTGAAGTAATTTAAGTATATCGAATACTTTTTCTTAAAATTACAGAATTGTCCAACGATTAATCGAAGATATTAAAATATATTCTATTGGAAAGAGTTTACGAGTAATTCTAATGCTACTTATTCTAAAATTGAAATTGAGAACAAATAGATCAATGTCCAAACTGAAGAGAGTTGGTACAATCGGTGATTCTCATGGAAGAAAGATCCGAAGCGCGCGAAAGAAAAGTCTGTAGGCAACAAATCATTCGGGCGACGAAAAATAGCCGAGCGGGTATTAAACCGGTACTCGTTAAAGGAAGTTTCGCCGTGGAAAGCATCGGGAAAATTGCTTTCGTCTGCCGCGACCATCAGGTACTTTGCAATATTAATGTTATTAGCCTGGCGGACTAAGCGTGGCCGTTTTCCAAAAGAAATCGGGCTACAACTTAACTACCGCTCCCGGAAGCGATCAAATTTTCACTACGGAAAAAATGATGCTTCGAACTTGTTAAGCTGAAATATTTTATACCACTTTCAAGACATTATTTAGCCTTCAGTATGCACTGTGTTATTAGAAATCTTATAATGTATGACGTGCAATTTTATATAGTATATATATAATATGCTATGTGTGATATTTGTGAAATGGCAGCGATCTAACAGGAAGCGATACACTTTCGAAACGCGATGCAGAGTGGAAAGTGAAAGGACAGATCGATTTGTCTTTCGAATCCCTCTTGTTATCTGACAATCGATTTTCATCACTTCGTTGTTATTTTATTGGTATTGTTGCAAGCTATTACTATTAACGTTTTCGTTGCGATACCTTTGACTTCGAACGTTCAATTAATGATACTGTCAGTCAACAGTCGACAATGATTGAGATAGTACAATGCTCACGAGCTGTTGTTAATTAACGAAACACGTGTTTAATTAGCAAATTAAAAATCTCAACTGTTATCTTAATTAAATTCATATTCCTAATTAAATAAGTAAGGGATAGTCGTCGTTTCTAAAATGTAATGAGTTCTTCCTTTTGTTGTTTCAGGTAAGCATTGCCTAAGGCCTAAGGTATATCTTTTCCGTAGATACATCTGGTTTGCAAATCTGCTGCTGGTAATGTTATTAATTTTTATACAATGACTACTATTGTAGTTAGCTACATGTTTCTTATATATTCTCTTACACTACCATTTTATTATCTTCTACATATATTTCATAATCTGAATTGACATTCATTTAAAA
>NW_017157935.1:1064005-1067167 GCF_001652005.2 Ceratina calcarata
TCAGTATGCACTGTGTTATTAGAAATCTTATAATGTATGACGTGCAATTTTATATAGTATATATATAATATGCTATGTGTGATATTTGTGAAATGGCAGCGATCTAACAGGAAGCGATACACTTTCGAAACGCGATGCAGAGTGGAAAGTGAAAGGACAGATCGATTTGTCTTTCGAATCCCTCTTGTTATCTGACAATCGATTTTCATCACTTCGTTGTTATTTTATTGGTATTGTTGCAAGCTATTACTATTAACGTTTTCGTTGCGATACCTTTGACTTCGAACGTTCAATTAATGATACTGTCAGTCAACAGTCGACAATGATTGAGATAGTACAATGCTCACGAGCTGTTGTTAATTAACGAAACACGTGTTTAATTAGCAAATTAAAAATCTCAACTGTTATCTTAATTAAATTCATATTCCTAATTAAATAAGTAAGGGATAGTCGTCGTTTCTAAAATGTAATGAGTTCTTCCTTTTGTTGTTTCAGGTAAGCATTGCCTAAGGCCTAAGGTATATCTTTTCCGTAGATACATCTGGTTTGCAAATCTGCTGCTGGTAATGTTATTAATTTTTATACAATGACTACTATTGTAGTTAGCTACATGTTTCTTATATATTCTCTTACACTACCATTTTATTATCTTCTACATATATTTCATAATCTGAATTGACATTCATTTAAAAATTAGTCCTACGTCCAAAACAATTTTCAATTTCATAAAACTACGTTCATAATCTGTGAGCATTTTCTTTGCACAATTGTTCAAGATATTATTAATTGTTGTATATGCGTCTGTCAGTTTGTCGTTGAATAATAAGCACGCGAACAAACGTTTATTATTCGATGGAACGAATGGGTAAACACGGGCTATGAATTTCTGCGATATATCCCGGGCTGTGGACAGATTTTCGGGACATTTAAATCGACAGTTTTGTCGAATTTTCGTTAAGACAGATTTATTGTATTAAAAGTCCGATTCAATTAGCGGCGGCAATGCTTCTCGATGTTGATAATTAATTAGAATACTAATTATTAGCGAGACGAAACGCGTCGGAGCCTGCGTGTTTAAACGCGACGCGACGCGTAGCCGCGATTTTAAATCAACCACAATTGAATGCCGTGGACCGACGCGCCGCGTCGGCTCACTGATCCAATATTATTACAGTTCCTCTCGTGTATTTCGCGAAAACAATCGATACCACGGCGTTAATAACTATTTTGAGTGTTTACCGAACGCAGGGTACACGTTCCCCATTAAATTTCCCGTTTCTCACACTTTGTTCGCACTGAAAAGAGTTTTCTCATGGATAAATGTATTAAGGAAATTATTTTGATACATCTTGTTCTACCAATATGATGTCTATAATTAATCAGTGATTTTCGTGCAAGATGAAACGTTCACCAATTTAAGAAACATGACTCAAATAGGTAGATTCCTTTAACTATTCAGACATTATGACATGCATGCAATTTTTAATATTTTATTTCTTTTAATAGATTGTACGTCTTTTATATTTTCTGCATATTTAGCTACATTAAAGGTCAAATATCAAATATTTGTTAATTTTATTAAACGATTATAATCAAGTATGTAATAACACAAGATTTATTTGACTTTTTAATAAATCCAATATTGAAGTATTGACAAGCATTTAAATGCAAAATTCTAGTCCGACAATTCACGTTAACGCATATGACCTCTTTATCCGTTGCGAAGATAATTAGGTGTAAATGTGTCTTTCTTTATACAAATGATTTATATATTTTTTATCGGTCTTGGATATCTTCGATTCGTTTTTCTCTTTGTGCAAATTCTTTCACTTCGTAGGAAACTCGGTGACCCGTAGAAGCGATGCGATTTTATTAATTCCGTTCCCAGAACGGAGATTTATAACTGCCTGGAGAAAAACGCTTATACGACGATTCTCCATCGAAATGGATGGAAAGTCTGTCTCACGCGGTGAACATGATGCATGTGCGACTCGCTGTAAGAACCAGATGATACAGGGAAAATCAATTAGCTGCACTCCTCAGGAATTGGAACGATATCGAATGCTTGCCAATTTTCGCAGTAATTAATGTAGAATACATCGTGGAATATGTATGCATATGATAATTTTAATTGTAATACGAAGATATTTGAGTTGATTTCATTTACAAGACACCTCTCTCTAGATTTTCTCTGCGTAGTCGCTTATAATATCTTGCAGAGAATTACAGAATAAGGAGAGTATAAATAAAATTATATACAAAAGAAATATAAAAGTACAATAATTGTTCAATACGAAATTAATTAAAAATCTTCATCTTTTTCTGCCTTATTCTTCTTGTCTGGGTGCAGTATGAAGAAAAAGGTTGCATCCGCGCTATCTCTTAATTCCGTATTGCCCAATTTCCTGTCGAGTCGATCGGCAAACGAGGCGGGAAAAAGAATCGAGAGATGAATCGAGGGGGTTGGCGTGATCGAACCAACGGGGCCGAGGTTTCTTTCCAGTCGCGCATGTCGTCTCTGTCTAAACGGGGTGTCCTTGTCGTCATGGTAACCTTCGCGGGACGGGAGGGTGAAGTCGCGACTGTTCGTCGCGTTAGGGTTGAAGAGAGATGGATAAACGGAAGGAGCGGAGGACCATCTCGGTCGTCGTCATCATCATTTGTCATCGGTTAGGAAACGGCTAAATTCTGTTTTGAGAACGACGCGTTTCGCGCGTATTTTTCATCGTTCTCTTCTGTTTTTCTCATTTCGTTTCCTTCCTTCGCGTCGATTTTTTTATGTCTCGTGATGCACTCGGATTTTGTCCTCTGATCGACTGCGTATTCGGGAGTTTGAGGTTTCGCGCAAAGTCGACTCAGTTTGAAGTAAAAAGAGATTCGAAGATTGACTGGAAGATCGTCTCGCTAAGTACATGTTTCGGGCAACTTCTCAACGCGATTCGGTACGCCACTGTTTTTGGGTACCTATTACCTTAAAAGAGATGTCTTCACTTACAGTTGACAATCAATTTATTTATTGGAAGCTAGATGCTAAGAATAAATGCCTTTCTTCTGAAACTTATAAACAGAGCTACATAAAAATTTTTCATTATCCTTCATAGTTCTAATTTATTCACAAATTAATTGCACTAGCATTTATAAAAAATGTATGCTATCCAATTG
>NW_017157935.1:1069395-1069998 GCF_001652005.2 Ceratina calcarata
CATATGACCTCTTTATCCGTTGCGAAGATAATTAGGTGTAAATGTGTCTTTCTTTATACAAATGATTTATATATTTTTTATCGGTCTTGGATATCTTCGATTCGTTTTTCTCTTTGTGCAAATTCTTTCACTTCGTAGGAAACTCGGTGACCCGTAGAAGCGATGCGATTTTATTAATTCCGTTCCCAGAACGGAGATTTATAACTGCCTGGAGAAAAACGCTTATACGACGATTCTCCATCGAAATGGATGGAAAGTCTGTCTCACGCGGTGAACATGATGCATGTGCGACTCGCTGTAAGAACCAGATGATACAGGGAAAATCAATTAGCTGCACTCCTCAGGAATTGGAACGATATCGAATGCTTGCCAATTTTCGCAGTAATTAATGTAGAATACATCGTGGAATATGTATGCATATGATAATTTTAATTGTAATACGAAGATATTTGAGTTGATTTCATTTACAAGACACCTCTCTCTAGATTTTCTCTGCGTAGTCGCTTATAATATCTTGCAGAGAATTACAGAATAAGGAGAGTATAAATAAAATTATATACAAAAGAAATATAAAAGTACAATAATTGTTCAATACGAAATTAA
>NW_017157935.1:1070415-1079123 GCF_001652005.2 Ceratina calcarata
GTAACCTTCGCGGGACGGGAGGGTGAAGTCGCGACTGTTCGTCGCGTTAGGGTTGAAGAGAGATGGATAAACGGAAGGAGCGGAGGACCATCTCGGTCGTCGTCATCATCATTTGTCATCGGTTAGGAAACGGCTAAATTCTGTTTTGAGAACGACGCGTTTCGCGCGTATTTTTCATCGTTCTCTTCTGTTTTTCTCATTTCGTTTCCTTCCTTCGCGTCGATTTTTTTATGTCTCGTGATGCACTCGGATTTTGTCCTCTGATCGACTGCGTATTCGGGAGTTTGAGGTTTCGCGCAAAGTCGACTCAGTTTGAAGTAAAAAGAGATTCGAAGATTGACTGGAAGATCGTCTCGCTAAGTACATGTTTCGGGCAACTTCTCAACGCGATTCGGTACGCCACTGTTTTTGGGTACCTATTACCTTAAAAGAGATGTCTTCACTTACAGTTGACAATCAATTTATTTATTGGAAGCTAGATGCTAAGAATAAATGCCTTTCTTCTGAAACTTATAAACAGAGCTACATAAAAATTTTTCATTATCCTTCATAGTTCTAATTTATTCACAAATTAATTGCACTAGCATTTATAAAAAATGTATGCTATCCAATTGTATGCAGAATTAGTACTCACTTCGAGACCTCTCAGGAGGTAACCAAAACGCAAAATAAAACCCGGAACGTGGCTCTCGTTCGAACGCGGCTTCAACGATCGGAAGCCCAGCGATCCAGTCGAGTAATTAGCGTGCACGTCCGTAAACAAAGTTTTCATTTCCGCTCGATAGCTCGTCAATGGGGAAAGGAACGAAAATTGGCGAAACTCGCGGAAAATCCGAAATACCGACGGCGACGTTTTCCGTGTGCCGCTGCTTCTCCTCCCCGTCCCTTCGCTTTTTCATCGATTCTTTTTTTCACCGCTCGATGCTCTTTCGATCGGTGAGCTCGAGCTCACACCTTCGTTCGCTTCTGGCTTTCTGCGTGGACGATCAATCGCAACAGGTGCAAAAATTCAGGAATCGGTGAAACGTCAACTATCGTTCTCGCTTGAGGTGAAACATCAACTATCGTTCTCCCTACTCCGATAGCAACCCCTTTTGATTGAGCGAGGATTTTGTACGAAAAAAATTTCAAGTTTCTATCAATATTTGAAAACTGTATTAAGCATTACGCTTTCAATTTGTTCTGCGATTTAACGTTATCGTATGTGATAAATTCCTTTCATTCTTTTATCTTGGCTGTTAAATGCTATATTTTTAAATTAAGCATTTCGATTTTTACTTCATATTACAAAATATCAAGAATTAATCATAATTTTAAATAATAAATTGTAAAATTTTTTAAATTGGTTAATCAATACATAACAGGCTACATGACAGAAGACATTATTCACTGCAATTGAGTTCTCAAATAATATTGCTTGGCATAAATAAATGTTTGACTCACAGTAGGTTGTAGCTCATGCATAAATTCAATGCTCATCTCTCCTTCTAGTTAGCGAAGAACAGAATTTAAGACAGAAGATCGGAGGAGGCATAAAAAGTGATAACTGCAGAACGGTTTAACAGCATCTATCCGTCGGTGTTCATCAGACTTCGGATTTGCGTTTATGTCAGAGTCGATGCTTCGGTTACGTACAGCGAGCGTGACAACGTGACCTTAAAGCCAGTTTCCCGTCGAGGAAAGTGGGTCCTCCGGTTTTAGCGCGTGGAAAACGACTTCGAGCCTCGAGCCCGTTCGATTTGCCGCAATATGTAACATGAAAAATGTTAGCTTCTTGCAATGGACGCAGTTATTTAGCCAGTTATACAAAATTATTTGTTCAGTGATACACTCTTTATCGATTGTACTCGTAAAGAGAAAAACATTTGTATTTGCCTGTAGAAACAATATTCAAAGGGTAACAATTGCAAAATAGAGTCGATTAAAATCCTATGTGTATGATCCAATTTTCCGTTGGAAACGAGACCGGTCGAGGGTCACCGTTTTCTATTTTTCTGCACGGGATATTATCGTTTATGACCGTGCGTAAGGGGTGAAGGAGGCTTGATAAGTTCCGCTCGAACGTCGAAGAGAAAATAATTATTGCGCGCCAGGCAGATTATGGCTCGTTAAAACGGAATGTACTAATTAAGAGAGATACCGGGGAGCGATGCGCGAACCACAATGTTGCTGCGATCGTTTCTAACGGCCTACATACGTACGTATACCTGCGTCTCGTTCCCCGTTTCTGGGACGCCGAGCTATTTTTCACCCCCTTTTTTCATACTGATTCCATTTTTATAATTACGTTCCACGACACAAATTTCGCTTGCGAGCCATCTCGGTAGTTGAGATCGGAATAGTTTTAATTAGAGAAAAGAATACATTGTTCCAATGACATTTCGTGTCGTGTAGAAAAAAATCAATGCGTTGTAGATTTTTTATTTTAATTGGTCGCTAAGTAGAACACAATTTACAAACGAGGTTAACAGATTACATCAATGTTGTTCGACTAAAAAGTGTTTTGAAGAATGATCAAAGTAATTGGTGGAACAATATTATTTCGTTTCGTCTAAATGATTCATTCGTAAACAGCGTCAAGCGGAATCGTAAACATGGAAACGAATATTGCGAACTTTTCACGTTAATGAACTGCGAAATCAAGCATCACAATGCTCCGGTTATATCGACGCTTGTTGGGAAAATGAATAACAGGGAGTAACAATTCCGAACACAAAAGCTGGCAGTGGTAACGTTCGATTCGCTAGAATCCGCGTTTCCACCCTCCATCCATTTTCCCCCGATATAAAATTTTATTCGCGCAATTCGTTTAATATTCACCCCTCGCCTCGGTTTGATTCCATCGTTTTAATCGTGTAAGTGACCGATCATTGATTAAAAAAAATACAGCAAAAATATGTAAATCATTAAATCAAAAAGGTATTAAAAAAGTGCGGCGTCTCTTTGGTCTTCGCAATTTTTCACTATCGATCATCGGAGTCAAAACCGTGTTTAATATTAACGGTACGTAGCGCACGGAAGACCGAGCGATAACGGAATTAAAAATTTTTTCGAATCGGACCGCGCGCGCGGATTTATTTCCGATTCAGCGAAACGTTTTTCGCGGTTTTTCGTAAAATCGACGGGACCGTTATTAATACGGAATATCGTTTCCGAACGGCCATCTGTTGATGATTACAACACCGCGGAATTGCCACACGTTCCAGTGATAATGGCGTTCAAAAAATTTTCCTGGTCGAATCGTTTTCCGCTTCGGTTAAGGATGTATTGGCTATACAGTCAATCCTAAAAGTTTATGCACTTTAGAAACGCATTTTTTAAAAAGAAATCAGACGTCGGAAGAACATTGCTAATAATAAACAACAACAAAAAATTTTCGATTTNTCGTCGTCCTCTACAAGAAAGGTCTTATACAATTTTCACCTAGATTCAACGGTTTAGGAGTAATTAAGGAAAAATGAAATTTTTTGCCAAAAGTTCGTCGTTTCGACGCTGGGATGGTTGGATTTTGTCAACATCAATAAAATGCCAAATAATCATACGTAACTCGTTAAATATCGAAGTTAGAAGGAAAACAACTTTTATTTAAAGCATTTTAAAGCAAATGCAATGCAGACGCAATGTTTCAAACCATGCTGGTATATATCACTCTAAAACAACCCTTGGTTGTTCCAAAGACCAGTTCACACGCTTGAGCCATTCTAAAATGTAACGACCGATGGCCCGGTCCTCTAAACCAAGCACGTGTCGACTACATTTAATCAAAATGGTAGGGCGGGAAGTTTTCTTAGAATTTCGGAGAGGGTGAACTGAATACACCCCCAGCACCGTCGCGAGGGTTCGTAAACGCGGTCTTCTCGACACTCGAGTGTCCCGATTAACAGGGAACCTGGGGTCGGTGTTTATGTGGTCAAGCGCGAATCCTGGGAAAAAGGGAGAGAGGATCGATCGATATCGAGCGAAGGGCGAGGGTGGCGAACAAAGGAGCAACCACCGTCGAAGAGAACTTGGCCAATTTTCCGCGAGACGTAATAAGTTATCGCTAAGGGCCGATCGATCGATTCCGAGAGGAGGAGACGCCGGCTTCGAATAATTCTTGCGTCTCGCGTCTACCCTTTAATTTGTTCTGGGAAAGAAAGAAGAGCAGTCAGGGTCTTCCTTTCTTACGTCTCTCGAGGGCTCGTGGAACGAATACCTAATGTGTTCTTTTCAAATGAAAAGTAACTGGAACATCTATTATTTACTAGGTTGGTGCGTTTCTTTCCGTGAAGTTTGAATACTCTATCCAGTTTTGTCTCGTCATTTATAATTAGAAATAAATCAATTTAAAGATAGTGGATCGTATTTGTAACGCAATATTTAATATATTTATAATAATACAATTATTTAATAAAACTAATAGTTCGATTGTTTAAATCCTTATGTAAGGGTATAAAAAAAGAGAAGAAATCGTCGTCCACCGTTTATATAATGAATAAAACCGATAAGGAGGACGCGGTATCTCGAAGAAAAGCGCAACGCGATGAAAATCGACGATGCAAACTGCGGCAGAAGGTTCGGTTGGCACGAAACACTCGCGAGAACGACCGCAAAGCGGCTTATCATCGCGCTATCGATTTTGCTCGAGACGTTGCCAGCTGGAGCTCGACTGGCTCCACTTTTTTTTTTCACCGAGAAGCTTACCTTTTTGCGATACAGAGGTTCAACGTAAATACATCGATGTAACGGTTGTGCGTCGGTGAATGAACTTCGTTCCTTTGTCAGTGTTTCATTTCGAAAGGCTTTCAAACAGTTTCCAAATTCTATAAATTGAAGAATGATTTTTATTTGAAGCTGGGTTAAGGAGATTAATTTGATATATGTACATATAACGCGTTATGAACATTTACTCTGCATTCATATAACGATTTTTATTATGTTAGCTACTGAATTATTTTTAAGATAGATTATATTTTGTTAATAACGATGAGGAAGTCATGATTGTTTGCGATCATGCAGATAGTAATGGGATCTTAGCGATCAGATGGATCGAGGTACGTCCGGATGGTTTGAGCACCTTGTCACGACTGTCTCCTCCCTTAAACACACCCTAGTCGAATGTTATCGACAGCTCGAAGGGACGGTGTCTTGATCGCCGGATATACTACGCTGGTATAGTTTCCTATCGACCTCGCCCTATAAATGACTCCTTTAAAATAAATGCTGATGAAAAGATTTCAAATTTTCTATCCTTATCTTTGTGGTTCATGGAAAATAAATAATTAAAAAAGAATATATTATTAATTTAGTGAATTTCACGCAAACGACTGTTTAATTTTGTTTATTAGCTTGTGTAGATAATTTTATTTTATCGTAATCGTTTATCGTTTTACAATACGAGAAAAAATTTTGTTAAGCGCATATTTCCTATTTAGGAAAAAGTATAACAGCATTTTGCCACGATTATTCAACTAAACAACATGGAATTAGGGAAGTTATTAACAATTGTAATGGATCAGTTGAGAGATTCTGGAAGTGGACATGCACATAATGGAGAGCGTTGAATCGTCAGTCCAAACCGTGGATTTCCCATCGAAACATCATTTTCGATCGACCAATGACTTCGATTGACGTGCACAAACGCGGGCGGCGTTCAGGCATATTTTATAACTTGGCATATGTGCGTAATGCCACGTCACGTTTTTGCTTTGAGATACGTACCGTCCCACCCTCGCCTAGTTGAATCGATTGCTTCGTATACGCCACGGAAACGGAAATTTGTTCCCTTTCTTTCTTGTTACTCGAACGACCTAGTTAAATATACCATGAAGACAAGGAATTTCATTCTGATTACCGTAAAACTGTTATTTGAAATGAACATGTATTATACAGAAACTTTATTCAACCACAAGGCATACATGATTTCATTGATCAAACGATAATACATAGACGAATAATTTCTGTACTAACAACAAGATCGTGCATTGTCTTCTTCTGTGAACATTAATTTTCTGTCCGAAACTTGCTCGAATCCTTTCACGTTGGAAGATCTGACGATGCAGTACAGTTTTCAGCGTATCATCCTCTATTCTGAACGCAAATTGCCATTGCCTCATCGAACCGCGAATCTCTGTTCGCGGACGATCGCGTTGTAGGCAGTTCCGCGGACTCCTTTCACGAAGCTCCGCACATAAATCATCGTCAGGTTTCGCAACCGGCTGACAAGTTTGTACAGGCCTTATGCGCGACCGTGGCCAGTTGTTTATCGTCTGTGTATGCCCAGTGCAAACTCGCCCCCTTTTGGACGAGAAAGCGGCCGAAGCTGGGGGCTGCATTCAATGCAAACCAACGACCGGCGACCCTCTGGCCACCTCACCTCCCTCTGCTGTCGTTACGCGCCGCCTAATGGTCGCGTCGTGTCTCTGTTGCGTATCGCCTATGCCTACGTGTAACTGTTAATTGGAACCTTTATGCCGGGCTCTGATACGCGATCTACGCGATCTCTGTACATCGTTTCGCCACCCCCTGAGTCGCCTCTTGCCTGGCGGCGCTTATTATCCATCGATTTACCGGCTGTGTCTCCCGTGTAATTGGATAACCGAGTCTGACCACCCCATGATTTTCATACTCTGGCAGAGTTTGGAAAATTTCCCTGAACTTTTCATCAGGATAAAACCTTTCATTTCGACGCAAATGTGATTTTCCTGTACAGGGAATGCAGTCGTGAATATCCAGTTTTTAAGCCATTGTCAAATATGTCATTGGTCTTTACATGAATGCTGAGTAGTTAGGATTGAAAGGTTTGAAATATATCGGAAAAAGGGGAAGGGAGATTATTCTGGAGACTGTGAAAAGACGGTCAGCCCGCGGTTACTCCTGTTCCGGGTTGGAATAATGTTTCTTTTGAAACACCTTGGCGAATCCTCAGTGGCGTGAGACAAAGCTCCGGTGTTTGAAGCGAGGCCACGACACGGCACCGTGTCGTTCCACCGGGAGACCTTCGCTCTTCCAGGCTGCTGAGTCCGCTCCGAAATCAACCAGACACGCTGCCGCGCGAGCTTTAAGATTCCCCTAGTGGGGAGAGAATCGTTTCCGAACGCTTCAGCTGATTCCGCCAATGGTTTCCTTTTTTCCATCTTCTTCCTTTCATCATTCTTCCTCGACAAATAAAAACTATAGGGGATATTTTCAATTAACACGTGAAATACAATTTCATTGAACATAAATTCATTGCTGTTTGTAGTTTTACGATCTGTGAGAGATTATTGCATTACTTAAGTCATAAGCTTTCTGCTTGATACATTTTTACAGTCGAGAACAAGATAGATAAAAATTATTGTTTTATTGTATATAGATAATTTATTATCTAAAATTGCGTTGTAAATGGAATTCGTTTTAGTACAGGCTTTATATTTATCAGAAAATATTTGATCGTGGAAATGATAAACTTTATTCTGAGAATCTCTTTCAGATTTCACCTGTGACCATACATACCCATAAAGTGTTCCGACATTTTGCCACTATACCTCAAACAAAGCAATTGCAAACACTAACAATCACGATAGCGCATCCGAAGGGATGCATACATGGCTCGTATTATGAAGTCCTCTGACCATTATTAACCTTTACGCAGACCTGTGACGACCCATACGAGTTAAATCGATCCCCGATATACGCGTCTTGCGTATCAAACGTATTACCGTGGGGTTTTCGGCTAATTATTACATCAAAATATAATGCGCTGTAATTACTGTTGCCTCTGTAAACTGATTAATTCACGATTTCATCCTGTTTCGAACGATCCAACATCCTTAGGCGTCAATTAACTATGCCAATTACCCATAAATCGTTCCTTTCATTTCATGTTTGTAAATAATATTAAACACGTGTTACCTTATGATATGAATATTAATTATGTTAGATTAAAGATCAAATGAATGAAATTGACACCATTGTTTCTGTCGTGTTAATTGATTTTGAAATTCTATTTTGAGAATCAATTTTTATCTTAATAAGTTCATCAATCATTTGATTTATCATGTAAAGTACTTTGTTATTAAAATACTGACAAGAAATAATTATTGATTCGTGTTTCTTGGGGAAAATAAGAATTTTTTCACGCGAACACACGTGGCTATGAATCTGATCATTGCCTCTCGCGTTTTCTTGCTACTTTGCGGGTATGGGAGGAGACGCGCGTATTCACGTGCGTACAGAAGACGGAAGGGCGCGAAACATATTCATGCCGAAGAGACACACGCATACTGACGCATGTACATATGTACGTTTAGTCGCGATTCTCCACTAAACAGAACGACCTGTTGCGTGGATTTTTAGTGCTTTCGTGCTTTTCCTCCGGCCTCCGCAGCTCTTCCGCTCCGGGCTCCGCTATCTTCAACTTCTGCCTGTTCTCCTTTTTTCTGTTCCTTTTTTATTATCTTTTAGGTCGGTCTAGGAACTTAAGTTTGTAAAGACTCGTTAACTTCTGCCTTTAAATTAAAAATTCTCTATTTTTTGAGCCAGCTTTCACGATAACGAAACTTCCTTTAACGCTACACTTTTAGTTCCTGAAATTGCAACAATTATCCCTTTTGTCGAAGAAGAACGCTGGTCTTCTTCAGCGATTTAACAAAAAAGTAAAAATTTTAATTATAATGTATTCTGTTACATTCATTTACTATTATTTAATAGTGTAATGTGAGAGTTTAAAACACGTTTTCCCAAAATTT
>NW_017157935.1:1080698-1117350 GCF_001652005.2 Ceratina calcarata
TTTTTTCATTTTTTAAAGCTGGAACCATCGTTAAATTCGTTGTCCAACATTTTTTAGACCCACGCAACGTTTCATTTTTCGGAAAGCCCGCGGGGGTGGACAGAGAATGACGGACGCGTGGAAATTGGCGAAGAGCCGTAAAAGCGAGATACTAAACAGTTTGACTACCGCCATAGAAATCTCGGCTACCACCGTAAACTCAGTTTAAGACCAGCTCTCCCGATACCGGCAGCGATCGTAACACGGAAAAAGGAGTTGGTGCGATGTTTTCGACTACAATTAATGAACTTTGTTCCCCGTCGAATGCGGTCAGGGCAGGGCCACTCCCTGTAAAATATACCAGGAAAATTATCGTCGATTGACCTGATTGCATTTCGAAGTCGATGTTTTCGAAATATTAAAGGAATGTTTTTCTCATCCAATTGTTTGTTCTCTCAGTGACGGAAGATCTCTGCGTCAACTAGGACAAACGCGAACATATTCATGAATTCCGTTTGAACGAAATGCGAGGCCACGGTTGTGCATGTGGATACACATACATGTATTGCTCGAGAGGACTTATTTTTGGAGAACTCATTTCCTTTTACTCGGCAGAATGTATGTGAACTTTTTTATAGAATGTTAGCATGTGTTCCACGTTCATAGAAATGGAAGATTCGACGACAAGGTTTTGAAGCATTAATTTTTTTATACTATATAATAATTTCTAAACAAGATTTATTTGGTTCATATTACTTGGATAATATAATAACACTTTTCTCTGTTATTTTTTTACAATAAAAAATAATCGCATGACTGATCGGATCGATTCATCGGGTAGAGTATAAAGTGTTGAGCTAGAAGGAGTAAAGTTTAATTACCGGAAAAAAGCGAATTTCCGTTGCGCGGCATTAAACCCTTTGATCGTTGATACATTCGACGAGTGGTGGCACTCGGTGTTCCTTGTTCTTCAAGACAACATTTGGAATCTACTTTGATCGGTGGAGGGCCACAGTGCTGCACTTCAAAGTCTTCCTTTTCTCTAACCCTCTCTCCCTTTCTCCCCTCCTCTCTCTTGCTTCCTTTTCCATCCACGGTTTCCTCCCGTTATTTCTGCATCGTTTCAACGATTTCCAACAGCGCGCGCTCTCGAGTTTGCAAAAGAACGCCGACCCGAACGAAGACGGAGTCGCGATCTAATTAAGACAACCCCTTGTGGTTTTCGAGATCGCTCGTTAATTCTCGCTTTCGAGACTCCGGCTACTTTAGGCACCAGCTTCCACTCGCCTTTTTTTTTCTCTCTCTCTTTTATTTCGATTGTACGAAGGACTGTTCCCTGACGTGATTTTATGATGTTTTAAACGCACTTCGAATTCAGAATCTTTCATCTTGTCTCGCAATAGTTTTAACATATTGTATGTTGTATTTTGGGGATCTTAGGACTCGTTGTTAGACTCAGAAATATTTTGAAATCGTTAACTATCCATTTGACGAAATTCAACAATAAATTACTATCTTCACGACTTTTTTCGTGTTCTATAATTATCTACCGTGATTTTACTGTTTCACTTTGGATCTGTCGAAAGAGGTTTTCGAGTCAGTTGTATCGTCGACGTTGATCACTGGATCCATCCATCTCGCAAACGCTTCGGGTAATTGCAAAAATATCCCGAAAGTGGATTAGCCACGGGGTACGGGCGTTGCCAATTGCAGCTGTTCCAGCGCAGATGTCCGAGATGCCGGTCCCCGTGGGTATTGCGCACGTAACGCACACGCAGCACACGGCGGCGTAACGTCGCACGATGCGTTGCAACCGCGTTTAAGTGGCCTTCCACACCGAGTACTGGAGGGACGTGTCCGTTTTCAAAGGAATTCATTGCACGCGTGTACCGTCATCAGAGGATGCACCCGTTTACGTTATTGTTCCACCCTGTTCTCCTGCCTTTTTGCGTCTTCCTTTTTCTTCTCTCCCTCGATGCACCCGACCCAAGGTTCTCAACGGTTTTCGCACAGGCGTGGGTGTATACGGGTGCTGTCTCGTTACAAAAACCAGCGCGGTTCCACGGCTCTTTGTGTCTGAGAATGTACCCTGCCTTTGATTTCAGTATACTTTTTGAGACGCTCCTGTGATCCTGCGATCAACTGAAAGCCTTAAGCAACTTGTTTTCATATGTAAAATCGTATATATGGTGTATATTAAGTAAGACTGCCGGGATTGAGAGTCCGGGATTTAAAGTGTAAAACAATTTCATAAAGAAAGGGTTAACACAAATTTACATATTTGCTTTGCAAGTTGCTGGTTATTTAGTCGTTCCAGCGTTACTCGAACGGTACGGTTCAGATAGGTTTAGGTATTTCGTAGAGCCGTAGCATAGTGTGGCTGCAAAACGCAGATAAGCTTTATCGTGGTTTAGTTTTACGCCACCGTCTCTCGAAAATTTAGATAGGTATGTGGAGTGTGCTGTGTCTGTCTAAACTCCGGAGTCTCGAAGTTGAGGTTACTACGAATTTCGGCATAAGCTACTACTCGCCTGGTATGGAGAATATTTCTGTAGCACAGTTTATTCGCTACATCAATTTGCTTCTCATTTTATAAAGGAGTATTAAACTTTTCATGCAATTTCGTGAAATTTCTAACAAGCCGGGCGCGTCCAGTAGTTTTGTATCACAGAGATAGAACGGAAATAATAACTGGCCTGCTCTGTTATCGAAAGTTTTTGTTCAAAAGTCTGTTGTATTGCAGCAACCTTAAAATCGAACTTCCCAACGTTTCTGCTTATCGCGGCCGGTTTTTCCTCTTCTTCTTTATCGCCACGCCACGGTGTTCGCGTGTACGTCGTATCAGGCGTAAAATATATAAAGCACCGGACACGTCCGACAGGAAACTTGGCACGCAACGCGGGGCCCCGGTTACTCACGTACGCACGGTATAACCGCCGGCCAGCACGCACACATCCCTCGATTACTTACAAATTGCGTCGATGAAACGCGCTCCAGAGTGGTACACGCTATACGTACGTACGTGCATAGGGTAGTCATAGTCGAATGGACGCGCGATGCCATCCAGGGTTTAATCTAGCCCAGCGGTTTCCGCATTTACTCGACTTCGCCGGCTGTTAAACGCGAACTTTCAAGCGACTTCGTCCCCCGGACTGTGTTTGATGCGTTGTTCGGGGATGGCGAGGGAGAAATTCCAGGCCAGGAGTTTGAGATTACGTACCAGGAATTTCCTACGGGAACGTTTCCTATCGTTTTATTGGTAATTTATTCCATTAGAGCTCGTTAGTCGAGGCATTCTTCTTCCACAGCGTACGAATTGTAGTGAATCTCGTTAATTCGTAATATATTTCCTTTTCTTATATCAATGATACGGGAATAAGAGCGAAATGATTTATACGCTTCGATGTCAATTAAGTATAGAGTTGGAATAGTCGAACTTTGCTGTGTAACGTAATACATATGACATTCAAGAAACGTTAAGGCAATTATCGAGGGGAAAGGAGCGATAGGTGTTCGGCCGTTTAACAATTACTTGAAAAATGTTAACGAGAAGGCAAATTCCGACGACGTGACACGTTTCGAGTGACACGATGAAATATGGATTTCGTGGCGACGAGTCGTTGAACTCAGCGCGAATACACGTAGCCGGATTGCGATTGACTTGCCGACGACGAGAGAGAGAAAGAGAGAGAGAAGTTCTATTAGCAAAGGTTATCGGGGCGACCTCGAATCGTATCGATTGGCTCGATTTAAAACGTCCTCCGGCTGCGCTAGCAACAGGCGTCCTTCTTTTTCGGCGCGTCACGCATCGCCACCCACGCAACCCTCTACCCAAGGGGATGGGATCGAGACTGGCAATTGTCAAAGGGTGAGAGGGGACGTTGACCTCCCGTCGAAGGACCTCCGGGCGACGCTCTCGTCGTTCGACCCTGGGCAATGTTATTTTTTAGAATCATCAGACGTTTCCTTTTTTTTTAAGAGAACTCAATAAATAGATTAATGAAGCGTTTGAACGAAACGATCAATTAAATAAATTGTATTAACAGAGAACATAAGAGAGTAATTTACTGTTTGCAAAGTGCATCTATTTTTAACAAATGACTTGATAAAATTCTTTGAGAATGATTAAACGCGTTCGTCAACCTTTATATCAGCTTCCTGGCAGAAATAAATTGGAAACGTAGAGAAATAATAAATCAGTCGTATCGAGTTTAATGTAACATTTATTGGAAATGGCGTCGGTACCAATCTAAAAATATAAGAACGATTACTTTAATTTCTGACAATTTATTGGGTTGCCGCGTTTGGAAAAACACGGAGATGGATCGCCGTTGCGTAACAAATCCAATTTCGAAGAGCAACAGTTTTTTCATGCTCTCGTCGCGCCGGTGTATAGCGACACGATAAAAAACATCGTTTCGTTGGTCCGCCAATATGAATTTCGTTTGCCCATACAACAAAGCGTTTGATTCCTCGTTAAACGCAGCCGGTGCCGTTCGTCCGTTCGCTTGACGCGACGCATGGTTCCAAACCCTGTTATAGTTGTACGGCATTGTCCGACAGTCCCTCGGCTAACCATTCTATGCATTCAAATCGTGTCGAAAGCTTTTTCCTTTATGTCAAATTATTGTTCACTACCTACTGTCGAAACAATGCAACTAGAAAATATGTAAATGGCTCAAGAATAAGTGCAAAGGACGATGTATATAATAAAAATTATGATTGAAAAGTGAAACGATTGTTTAACAAATATTTTCATCTCGTGAGACAATACACAGAATTAATTGCTGATTTATACATGTATCATCTACATGCAATATTATTTTTTATAGACATGGGTAAATGTTACCTAGACGGTTTAATTAATTTATACACGTTGGAATTTGATGCACGCGTCGTGAACTCGTTGAGATTTCGGAACCGTCTGCGAACGGTTTCGGCGTCGCAACTATGTATTTTCAAGGGGTTGTTTGCAGGATCGATCGAACGAACGGCGGAGAGTCTGGGTCTGGGTCGCGTGGGCGGTACTACACCCTTTCTCCGCGGCCCCGGCTTTTATTTCGAGACGTTTTCGGTGCACGATGTTTGCTTTCAGACAAATAGCTGCTTTCCAACTTCGAAGAACAAGCATCGTGAAAACTGGAAGGAGACAGCTACAGGAAGAGGCATGTACCTCTCCCGTACAATAAAATCCGTCCGTTCGAGAACGTATTTATTTAAAAAATATTCAACAAAATCCAAAAGGCAATACGTAAATATGAAAAGAAGATTCTCGATGTGAAAAAAGATGAAAGGAACGTAAACAATGTAAAATAAACGAGAAATCATTGAATGAAGAGTTCGGCGATTCAGAGAAATCATATTTGTCCAAATTAATTAAATTAACAGGACAAAGAATGTGGCCAGAAGTGGTTGTAGGTGGAGTAACATGTTAACTTTGCGTGGAAGGCCGGTTTACCGCTCAATTATCGCGTAACCGTTTCAAGAAGCTCGTCTCACACCTCCTGGCCAGAAGTCGTCGAGCAGCCGAAACCGCAGTTTCTGTCTGCGCGTTAACTTTAAACTAGTTAGAGGAAAGTTAAGCCAGGGCTTATCCGTGTAAATACACCCGCGCCACTTACACTCGACGCTAATTCGTGCCGGTCGATGCGCGACGCTGCTTAATTAGAACCGTCTATGTCTTACCACTATTAAAAAGGGTAACAGGTCCCATCCAGGGATTATCCTTCTATTTTTGTTACATCTTCTACAGATAGTCGATTCGAGCAGTAATCATTTTTCACACGATTCTGTCAATCGAAATTTAGTAACATTCCCGTGTCTGATTCTAATTCTGTAAACAGGAATTGGACGAAATAAGAAAAACGAGAGACTGGCAATTAAACAAGTGCTAATGTCGATCGTATCGGCCGTGGGACGCTTTTCCGCGACATTATTACCGCGATAGAATCAACGGGCGCCCTTTCAATTTAATTACCGAGGCCGCGGGGGAAAAAAATGCTTCGATTAATTATGAGCGCAATTAGAGGCAGCGATAGCGACGCGGTTAATAAAGTCTCTGAAATCGATCCGGTTTTCCACGGTGACCAGCCACTAACCGCCGCCGCCGCCGCCGCTGCGCACCCATGGCGCGTGTCCCGTAAGAGGACGAGCCCCCGTAATAATTTACTCGCGATCAGATTAAATCGTTCCTCTGTCAATTAACTGGCTGATAACTCGATAGAAAACGTATAATCTCCTCTTTTTAACTCTTATCCGTCCCCTCGTTTCTTCAGATGAATTTGTCGCTCCCTTATTGAATTAATATCGCGTTCAGAGATATAAAGGTGAAATGATAAATAGTTAAGTTCTTGGAGAATCTGTTTTATTCGCTTGTACAGATCAGCTTTACATATTTTATATTAAGGTGGTCGTTTATATAAATTTTTATGGATTTCAATGAGCGGTCATTTAAAATCGAATGTGTCTGGATTGTCATTGAGACGTATGAGCTGGATTGACCTGTTCGGGACTGGTCGAATGAAAGCCCTGCGACGAACGGCCTCCCACCATCCCGCGGCAATGCGGAAGGTTTCAGGCTTTGAAGGTCAGCGGTGCACCTCAAGGTCAGGAGCTTTTTGCTCTTGCGCCAATCCATCCCGATCCTTGCCAATTTCCGCGCTGCGACAAGCCCTTCTCTAACTGTGTCACCCTTTCCTAAGTGGTTTCTTCTTTTCGTTTCAATCCTCTCTCTTTCTTATGTTCCTTTACATCCACGAGTTTTTATTCCTTGGCGATGAATTGGAACTGAAGAAATGCATTCTAAGAACGATTCGATAAACGATTAGATAGAGTGAATTTACTGAACGAGTCTGAAAGATTTCAGAAAGTTATTTTATCAAATATTATACCAACTGCTCCTCATGCTTCGAACTCTCGGGGTGTGCGTTATCGCGGTCCAAGGGTGGGGCAACATTATCGCTTCTGCCACGTGGACGAGCATTTATGCGTCTCCACCCCTTCTCGCCCAAACGCGCATAAATTTCGAACGCGCCGATGAATTGTTAACGCACCAGCGTGACTACGATCGAGACCGTTTACCATTCGGACAATTTACTGTCAACGATTGCCATCCTGTATGCCAACGCGAAATCCTACCTTCGCCTTCCAATTTACGCCCTTCCTCGAAATAACACCAAGTTTTTCAACACACAACGAATGTATCGATACAACTGATCGATTAATCATCTTGTAAGCCAATAGTAAAATATCCGATTTAATTATGTAGATCTTTTTAACGTGAAATATAAAGTATGAGATGAAAGAATAGATTTTTACGTTTCTATCAAGCATTTTTCATCCAAACTGAAACAAATCGGATAAATGTTTGAATCCGTGATTTTTCCATCGACAGTAAATAACTATATTCCATCGAAGCATATTGAAATTAATAGTTAAAGCGATTTGTCGAAACTTGTGAAACCGCATCGGATGATTAAAAATGTAATTCGATTCCCCTCGAAACTGTTCACGTTTCGAACGGTATCAATCATTCAAAATCGGTAATCAACTATTGAACAATATAACATTTATTCTCGTTTGTTTGCGGGCTTAGCTACCGACAATTCATTACTAAACAGAGGCGACTGTAAGTCACCGTTGCGGTCCGAATTAATATGGCCAGGCGTGTTTAATTAAACGTTGATTAAGCCGGATAAACTACGATAAACGCATCCACCCCTATTTTCATAGGCACGTCACGAGGGTCGTATGCACCCTTCCTGTCTATTGTTGATTTTTCTCCGGACGATCGAGATCAACTGATTTTAATTAGACGGTAATTAAATTGAACCGGACACGATAACGTTTACGAGCTTCTCTATTTCTATTTTCATGTCTAAATACTCTATCTCTGTTACAAGAGACTTTTTTATCTCTAAGTGCTAGGAGATTATGGCGTTTGGTTTAGAATTAATTAAATCGAATATCTATAATTGTTCTACTGTAAGATAGCAGAAATAATATGAGATTATTACTGAACGTCACCGGAATATATTTATAGTTAATTAAATTAAATTAAGAATCGTCAAATTATGTCTAGTTCTGTTTTTTTCATGTTTCTAACTTACATCAAATTGCACTTAAGAAAACAGCATATTTACAAACACATTACCTAAATAATTCTTATACATTACATTTGTTTCATTATCACTTTTTTCACTTATTAAATTCGTTATGAACGATACTGACCATAAAATTGAAAATGACATTAATTGCGGCGGATTGCATGTCTAAATTATATTTTATTTTTCGTCGTCCCTATCGATTTTTCGTCATGATTAGAGCGGCATAATTATCGTCCGGCGCACTTCATCGAGCGCTAATTGCGTCGAACAGGGTTTAATAACGTTCATCGATCATTCGACGCTCGGTACGTTTCCATAATGTCGCACGCGAAAATCGTTTCATCCCCTATATATTTTGTTATCGTTCCGTCGATTCTCGCGCGATGGAGTTTGACTCATTATCGCGTGGAATATCTAATTAAACGGTAATTAGATCGAACAAGCCTGTCCCCTGTGTTACATCCATAATCACGGTCCTTTTTCCTTTATTGACAATTACCTTTTTTTCTCTTTCACTTTAAAATTGTCATTTTGTCATGATCATTATTCGTTATTTAATAAAGTCCTGATTAAACCGGATTAATGGAACATCCGTTTACGCCTGTACATATTTTTATCCAAGTATTCTCCTTCTTTTTTCACAGATCAAATCAATTAATACCAATTATCTGTAACATTTTCCATTTGAATTCCGCTTTTTGAAATCGAGTAATTAAAATTAAGGGAGGGACTATGCAATTTTGATATCTCTTGTACGTTCATTAAAGTTCCAACATAATTTAACAATTAATATTGTAATTAACTAACGATCGAAGTATTAATGAACAAATTATATTTCGAAAGATTTTAGTTGATTTTCAACAATATTACTCGCATACCTCTTCGTGATATCTTTTGTATCGGATAATCGCATTCACAGGAACGATTAAGTTTTAATCGACGTATGAATTTCAGAATGAAAATTATGATATTTAACGGTGAATTAGATACGTTCGATGCAGACATTTAATTCCTAACGTTAGTACAATACTTAATCATCGAGCAAAGTGTGTTCCATCCGACAATATTAGTTAGTTATAGCGCAATCTCGTTACGGCTGCGAAATAATACGAGACGCTGGCACGGCTTGGGAAAACTCGTTTCCCGTTTCACGGTTCTTCTCGGTCTCCGTGTTCGTTTTTGCGTACGCCCGTTTAGTTGTGTTGGTGAAAGGAGCCAGGGAGCGTGATTTTGCCGCGTCGAAAGTCTGACGAGCATTAAATAGTTCACCGAGCAACTATACCTGGTGCTGCGCGAGCTGAAAGCGTCTGATCATTTTCTTGAGAGAGCCCGGTTTCAGACCCGGCCAAATTCCCGCTTACCGAATTTCTGCAAAATGGAAAACTGTTCGTTTCGTCCTAACCAACTGACTTTTCCCAGACTTTCGTTTTGGTTAATTTAGTATTGGGATACAGTTTCATGTAGCTTAATAATTTTCATGAATTTGATCACATAGGAGTAGGGAAACTATTTCATTGTTCTATTTTGTTGTTCTAATTTTTAATGTACAGGAGTTTTGGTTACCCTTATGAGAAAGAAATGATTTCCGACTTGCAAAATTGATAAAGATTGAGGATTATTTTTCCTTTTATTTCCGGTTCGATTTAATTTTAAATCGATACCGGAATTCAAGCGGGGTTCGATGGGATTTCGCTTTGAATGGAATGTGATAAATAAGTCAGTGTAAAAAGCTATAATGGTCTCTGTTTGCCGCTAAACGATGCTTAAAACTCTTGTTTGGTAATTCGATTTTCAGGTTTTTATCGTTACCGCAAATGAATCTATGCATTAGAAATGTGCACGCGTTGGTAATTTCCACGCTATTTGATCGTCGAATTTAAATAAAGTGTCGAGGGGATGAAAGGTGGGACTGTTGGAAATAAATAGAGGCGTATTTTATCCGTGTTTCAATGACAGTTCTTGTTCTATTTGAAGATGAATGACGTCGCTTGTGAATGGAATATGAAGCAATTGTGTGCTTACAGAATAATCGCCGCTTGTTTCAAGCATGTGTTGCCTTTCGAGAACCTCGTTTCTTTCCCAAAAGAACGGAACATTGTACATAAATTGAAAAACTGAGAACAGTCTCGGATTAATCATCAGCCCTGTGACTAATCTTATCTATCACAAACAATATACTTCATCGTAAACTACAATTAAGATTGCTCTCCAAAACGAATATCGTGCGAGCAACAGACTTTGAACTTATCGGGGAGATAAAAAAATAAATGGAGAACGGAGAGTGGGGATCGTAACTTTGGTAGGAAATTGCGATTTGCCGGGTAAATCGCGCGTCCTCTGCTCACTTTATTTCCCGCGACCGTTTTCCCGTTTTCCTCTCCCGCCGTCTGATTTTTCCTCTTTCATGTGGACTCTGAAATTTATGCGCCCCGCCGCGGTTGATAACAACGTTTGGCGTTATAATGCACGCGAGGAGGGAAACGCAAACCGCGTCGCGTCGCGCCAAGAGAACTAGTTTGAGCGTATCGTATCGATCCGACACGAATTCGCCTCGATTAAAATACCCCCTGGCACCTTGTACCCGCTAATTACCGTCCGATCAAATTAACCGGTTGGAAATAAGGGAACACGGGAAAAGAGGCGGTCTCTTACTTGTTGCTTCCAGGAGGATCCTTTCCTCCATGGGAGTCACCGTGAAATCGCCTATTTGCTATTTCGTAATCGCGTCGGTACTTCTCTATATTAGAACTTTCGTATATTCTAAGACGTGTATTACAAAATCACAAACTTTCACTTTTTGTAATTAAGATCATTCTGAAATTTTTACTGCATAATTGCATGGACAATAGATATACATTGACAAATCGTAACTTGCAATAGCTTTATTAATAAACGTAGCCTAAGGGATTGATGATATAAAAGGATTGATTATAAATTGTCAAAGATCGTACTTAATTTATTGAAAATTGAATTTCTGCAGCGATTATTGTGATCGAATTCGGAGGTGTTAATTATCTTATCGCGGGAGGAAAAGAGTCTCCATCGGCGTGGATGGAGATTAAACTCGGATTCAGAGAAGCGAGTCACGAACGAGAGAAAGGGTACGACGACCTTCGAAAAGGGTCAACGCACTCGGGCCGCGAAGCATAACGGAAGTGAGGCCACGGATTTCGACTAGAACGAACGCGGAGGCTCACGCGTGTGCGACTAATTTGCCTCTCCTTATCTTCTTCTCTTCCTTTTTTGTGAACGATTATCCTTTCAGAGCATAGGTTATCTGCGACGGAATTCATTAAAAATATTCCATATCATTTTCTCGTCCGTGCAGGGAATAAAATTCGGGGGACGTGTTAATGAATTGATAATAATGAGTGAACAGATAAGATCAATGTAAGTATGAATAAATCCTACGTGCAATTAAAAACTGACAGAATTTTAAAGAAGTCGAATTGTTCAACATCGACGATGATCTTAATTTACTGTATGAGAAAAATTCAAAATAGTTTAATGAATCCGAACAGTCACAAAAGCTTCACAGTGCAAATTATAGTACAATTGGAGTTTGAAAATTTCTTGATAAAACAGCATTCTATTTTATTTGACTTATCTTATCTGAAACCGTTTACTATCTGGGTGTAGTTTAATTTGAGAAGGTTCGAAGGGGGAAAAAATCGGTTTATCGCGACACGGGAGACGGCGTCCGGTCGACGGGAGAGATTGACCGGGCGAATGAAAACGGAGGGATTGGTGTATCGTCGGTTTGCGGTAGTGGCCAGGCCGGACTGACAATGAAATCGAGCCACCGTAAACGAACTAATTGCAGGCACAATAATTATTCCGCGGGCCAGAGTCCCGACGCGATGCGCCGCTGCGCCACGTTACGTTCTCCGCTCCTCTCCTCGTCTGTTCGCGGATTACGAATCGATCCTGGCTCCGTTGTTATTATCCGTCCCCCCGTTTCGTATTCCACTCTCCGTTTAGCTGCCCCCTCCTAGGTATTCGTGTTCGCGGATTGACGGACAGCGTCGAAGATTTCTCCTCTCTCTCTCTCTCTCTCTCTCTGTATCTGCCCATATACCTATTGACTCTTCTGGGATTTCGATTGCCGCACGCTCGATCAATTCCGGTTCTGATTGCGGCAGATATTTGATTCGTTCTGTTTAGGACTTTTTACCGACTCTCGTGTAAGAATATGCTATAAACTTTATTAAGCGCAACAAATTATTCCAAATACGACGTGTTCGTTGTTACGCGTCTGGGCGCTCGCAAGGAACTATTCTGCTTTTACTCGTCGCTTTCCCAACGTCCTTTTTAAGGGGTGGAAATACGCTGTGGCCTTATCGGCCTGGCCCAAACAATGTGGCCCGGGACTTGACCATCTGTTTTCTATCGGGCAGGCCTCTTCCTACGCCGTTAGTCTTTCGACTTCGCTTACATTCGTTTATGAACACAGTCATGCATTTTGCATTCATTCTATTAAGATTTGCTTTCTGAGTTTAAATTCCCATCATAAATTATTTTACAGACATTATATCTGCTGGGTTTGAAAAAAACATTTCGCGTGCCCCAACTTGATACGTGATATGATAGACATCACGAAATCGATTATTATTATTATTTATGAGATGATTTTTTACTTTTAGGGCGGTGACGGATCCGAGGGACGGTAGAAGAGTGGCCTTGAAGAAACTGCCGAACGTCTTTCAGAGCCTGGTGAGCAGTAAACGGGTCTTCAGGGAGCTGAAGATGCTCTGCTTCTTCAAACACGAAAACGTAAGTGTATTTGTTGTTTTATTGCTCGGCTGACACGTTCGGGAAATGATGCTTTTAAGAGGCTGTAAAACATGCCCACTTGCTTTTCGTTGGGACAACATTTGGTTAAATTTCATCGCTTTTCGCGATATTCCTTTGCAAACAGTGAATAAATGATGAAGTATAAATCGCAATTGCATATAAAAGGTTTTATTCATAAATGACATGATACGTAATTCGATATTTAATTACATTTATGCATACGCATTTCTTTTGTGTATACAATGAATCGCGAACGCTGACTGAATCTGAAATTTAAATCGTATGATAAAATAATACACATTTTCCTTAAATATTTATTAACGATAAAATAGCTTCTGGGATGAAGGCAATACTGCTTTACTACAATTTGCGCATCTTTTTTCTTTCCAGGTCCTTTCAGCCCTGGACATCCTTCAGCCACCGCATCTGGATTTCTTCCAAGAAATGTATGTTTTTCTATACATTATATATATATATATACACATATATAGTAGTTGAAACAGGTTTGTCTTTCGGAGAAATCCGAAAATGCGCTGATTCTTTTACGGCAAGTCCGGACGGTTTCCGGGATTTTCGTTTACCCACGAGGATCAGGTTTAACCATTCTTAATGGAGATAGAACAGAAAAGAATTTCTGATAAATACAAGATTTACAGATTATTCTTTCTCATTCGAATATTTTAAGAGAATAATATTTCGATAAAAGTTTTATTGTGTTTTTATAATAACGTCACCGGATGATTAGTTAGGTAGTGAAAATTGAACAAGAAATCTTTTATATAGCAAACGAAGTAATGAAAACGTACCAAAAATATAGAGAGTCGATCGGGTAACACGAATTCGATTAAGGATTCTTGTGTCATTTCAATTCAATCGCGATCGATTTTTCTCAACTGTTGCGCATGCAACATGCTCGTCTTTTAAACGACGCGCAAAGTTTTAATCGAGTCCGAACGTCAGCGCCTTGGCAGCCAGCAATTAAATCGCGGAAAGCGATTCAACGAGAACCTCGTTGATCCCGCGAGGTTGAAATGTTCCATTGGAATGATCGGCTTTTGGTAAACCAACATTTCTCGCTTCTCTCTGTCTCATTCCGTCCTTACGCTCTTGCTTAGGGATGAAACGTCTACCGTTCTTCTTGCACCGAAAAAGAATGAAACACTTTGCTGGTAAATAGTCGCGTTTGCATATTACTTCAAATTCGAGATTTAAATTCAAATTCGAAGTTTGTATTCAGCATTCGGATTGACGATTCAAATTCAAAATTGAAATTCACCATTCAGTTTTACGATTCAAAATTTTATATTCAACGTTCATATCGTCGATTCGTATTCAAAATTCAACGTTCAAATTTAAGATCTCAACATTTATGTCTTTATAAACAGAAATAGCTCTCCCTCATAAAGTAATTGAAATCATCAATTGAAATATTATATCTTTCTATAAGAAATATTCATTTTTCTTTCTTTTTGGTTTTACATAAAAATGAGAATTCTTATAATCTGCACCGAGTAGTGTGCCATCGAATGTCTTGACTATCGTGAATGCAGTATCTCACTGCTGGCCGTTGTATCTTTCGAGTCGATTTTTCGCCGCGTCCACCTTCGATCTTTGCGCCATGCGTGGGTGGTAACCGATGACGCGACGCGACGTGATGCAACACGACCTAACGCAACGCTGAACTCGCATAGAGAAATATGGAAAGGAAGCTTGGAAGGAAGAGAAGGCAAACAGGCTAACTTCTATGATTTACGATAAACAGGACACTCCAGGTTCAACTCCAGGTTCGGAATCAAGTGGAACTCTTAAGTTGAAACTCGAGGACTTTAGTAGACAGTATAGCTGTGCACGTAAACACTCTGGAAATCTGTTGTATTGTTTATACAATTTTAGTTATTCTTATAAATAGTTGGCATGAGTAATCGAGGTCCAAACGTCAAAACGGGGCAAGAACTAGGGATAGAATGAGCAGATAGAAACAGAAGCCAATATGAATGACAATGTTTTTCGTTAGATAGATTTAGGGTGTTTTTCACAAAGTTGACTCATTTCAATAATAATAGAGTTAGCTCGTCATACAACACGAGTCGAGGGAAACTGAGAAACTACTTTCACACCCCGAGTGATCACGACAAGCTCAATAGGAAACCCTATACAAATTCCTAGGCGTTATCCTAAGAGAAGTCTTTGTTCATAATTTACAATCGCACATAGAAAATCCATCGTGACCAATCGAACCAATATGTACCTATGGTAGAGAGGTAGTTCGTTCCCATCGAGGTTCGAACCTGTGAAACGCTTTCGAACAAGACCTGGCTTCGCTTCGAAAGCGTTAAAATCTCTTTCTCTCTATCCCTTTCGCCAGCGGCGAAACACAAATACAATGAGAAACACGGACACGCGGAATCAAAGTTCTCTCCTCGATTCCCTACGTTGAATCGGTTCGACAGACACGAGACTTGTTTTCGTGGGCGTGCGATACGAGCCTAATACGTCGGCCACATACGCACGATTTCCGTGTTCCAATTATAATATCTGGCCACGCCGCGTGAGATCGCGCACCTTATACCATACAGTCGACTCGGCGCGACGGAAAATCAGTTTCTATCTTTGTCCAACCGGGACCGATCCATCGGCCGTTCGTGTCTCCTTCTCGCTCCCCCATCATCGATCCCAGATTTATTTATAGAGAGGCTGTTTCGCGACGCGACGAGGTTTCCGCGTGCGCTGGATTCTGTCTGAATCTACTCGACAAGCTATTTCTGTCACGAGAATCGAATTTGAGGATGATTCCTTCCCTGAGTGGTTGCCGAAAATGTATAAGATTCTATGTTGAAGACAAATTTTAACCCTAGGCACTTTCTTCAATCCTCTTGCGAAATGACAGAAATAAAAAAATGACTACTATGTCGTCGATTTCTATGCAAAATAAAACGTTTGTGGTATCAATTTGAAAGACTTGATGACAATTTTTTTCATTGATTAATATATTTTTTATATTTCGTACAGTACAATAATTAGTTCCATAAAATGCAATGTACTATCATGCCGGTATTTCGAGAATCCGTCCGATGTAATCATAATTTGGCCGATGCAAAACACGAAACCAGTTGTGGAAACCTTCGCGATCCCATTAAACCACATATTTGAAACCGTAAAAAAATCCGTGACCACTGTTCACCCGCAGGAACTACCCCTGCAGCGTTATTCACCTCGGATCCGAATCACTCTGAGTATCACCGAATCCTCTCACCGTCGAACGATGATCGATCCGTTCATCGATCGCGTCTCACAGGAGGTGGTTGCATTATCAGTCGCAGCAGCAACAGTGTAAACGGACCAGACCAAACTGTGGGGGGTTGACGGAGCTCCGGTAATGGAACGATATCGAGCTATCAATAGCGATGCGGTGCGCGCATTAATAATCCATGATTGCTGTCGAGCAACTCGAAACGCGTTAAGGTGCGTTTGGACCAATGAACCAGTGTGTTGAGTAAATCATTCCAAAATTCATCTTTCAAATTCGGGTATAGTCGATAATTGACACATTTACTTGGTCAGTGGATAATCTGTAATAATAAAGTTCAAAACTGAAACATCGTGCAAAGTATATTTTCTGCCAGTTCTTCGAATCCAACTGCTTCAAGATCAATTAATTTATGAATGAATGCATTTAAGAGTCATAATTAGTATTCTTGTCCTCTGAATTTGCTCGAAACGCACCCTTATCGAATATCGTGAGTAAACTGCGCGGGTCGTCTGGTCGAAACGGAGGTGGCCGCCCCCGTTCGATGAAAGCGAGCTAATCGAGCGGGGTCCTTAATTAGGAATTAGGCGGCGGTTTCCACGGGAATCGCGACGCCCCAACTGCACCCGCGAGGGAACCCGCGTCGGTGTTCGGTTGCACTGGGTGGAACGTTGCGACTGATGACGCACGGGTAATGGAACCGAGGGGATGGATTGGTATTTTGATTGAAGGACCGGTGGTTTCAGACAGAATAATAGCGTTTCTGATAGTCGAGTATATTATTATTAGGTTGACGTATACTTCGTTCCCGTGAAGTAGTTCTTGGAGAATATCATATATTTGACTCGAATAATTTATCAGGTACTTCTGTGTTTTGCTAACCGTGTTTCAAAGTTTTGAATATAAATTCACTGTACAAAATCAACCAATTATAATATTATCAATTAAATTAAACTTGGAATAAATCTTGCTGAAATATAAATTATTTCTCACGTTTAATTTGATTCATAATAGTTGACAAAAAACACGACAAGCAGTGTTGCATATGCAACGATGTAATAAATCGAAGGTGCAGCCGAAAATAAAATATTTCTAGTTATGTGCAACATATTCTTGGAAAGGTACTTTCAGCAAATGGCAATCTTGATAATTTTGAAGACTAGGAACGCGTGAAATTTCTCTGAAATCGTCATCGCCTTCGCGAGCGTAGAACGCAAACATCGTTAAACTGACTGGAGAAGCCGCCAGCGTGAAATCACTAATTCATATTTGTCTTTCGCAAACGACCATCTTCCCAGATATGTATTCATCCAATCAAGCGCCGGTGCTTAATCAGATATTAGGCAGCGTCTTCTCCCTAGCGGGATGCGGTATCGAATTTTCGATTTATGTAGATGACATAGCGTCACGATAGAACCGATACGTGCCCTCCTCGCCACGGTTCGCCACCAACTCGTTTCTTTAATAATCTGCTGTTTTACATTATCGTCACAATATTGATCACTTGAGGTTTCACGCGAAAAATGATTTTTTATCTCAAATATTCAATATCTTCGACAGAAAATTGCATATGCACAATAAAAGTAATTAATTTAACTCGTATCTTCATATTCTACGTATCTCTTTTTGCTGCAATCTTCTCTAAGCTTGAATAGATTCATCGATTTCAAGTTTACAATCTCTCCGACCAATTAATGATCTTGAAACTCGAGAAACTTTCGGTAAGACATTCGTAGCTAAACTTCGACTACCGATTCGCCGTTTGCGACTAAAGCAACGAAGGATACTCCGATTGCGCCGATAACAACTGCATTAACCCGTAATCTCGTTAACGTATCGCCCTGCGAGACGGTGGTTAGTCTGGCTCTTTAATTAGAAATTAGACAGTCGGTTTCGGAAGCGAAGTTCCACTTTGCCTCCCGCGAACTTTGGGAGAGAGCTTTCGTTGAATTTTTCATGTAGATGAAATTAAAATCGATCCGCACTCCGTGTTCGAACTAACTTAGACGCCACATTTCCTTTCTCGATAAGAATACCATTAAGTTGTTGTTTCTTACATTTTACATTCTCGTCGAAAATCGTTTATTACGTTTTACCTAATTGTCCTCAATTACTAATCAAATTAAACACGAGATAATTTAATTATATGATATTCTACATAAATCTAATAGAAATATAAATACTTTGAAGACGAGGAACAACGATATTTCATATGCACCGATCTAGTAATTCGATTTAGTATGAAAAACATTCTGGCAATGACAAGTAATGCTCTTATCTCAAGGGGTATCAATCTGATAGCATTCGTAAGCGCATCTCGAATCGTCGCACGCAAACGCTGCTGGCCAGTTCCTCTTCGAATCTCTGTCACGTCTATCCATTCCTGGAGACTTCCTCTCGCAGCTTGTTACGTAAAGTGAGCAAGCGGGCGGAGGTTGGTTACGTGCGGATTGCGCGATGGTTACATGGGGCACACACCATTTGTTCCCTTGTACCTCTCTTCGGCTCTTTTCGTTACGAGATCGTTACGAAACTGGTGGAGGTCACGATCGTCTGGCGAGTCGCCTAAGAAAATTCGAATTCGTCTGAGAACTATCGTACAAACTTTATGATTAAATTCCAAACAGAGATAAAACAATACGAAAAATAAATTTATTATGTATCTGAATTATGCAAACAGTAGACTGGAAATTTCGTGCATTCATAAAAGACCATGCATATTGCAACATTTGTATTATGAAATACATTTTTTAAATTGATTACCATAAATATGTTATGTCGCTTAAAAGTCAGCGGTGATTATTTTCATTTATTTTCGGGACGGTATTCTCGAATATTTTTCCAGTCCAGGTTTTTTCGTGAATGCGGAATGTGACGAAGTATGCGACCGTTTCACCTACGGCGTTATTGATCTTCCGGTGCGGCGTTCGTAACGCGAGAACGGAGCCTCGAGATTTATCCTTCCGCTCTTTCCACACGCGTGTCCGTCCCTTCGTCAGCTTAATTTCGTTGTGCAGAAGGGGCCGAGGAAGTCGACTGCCATCGGAAGCTGCCAACTTTTCTCCGTGAATCAATCTACATTTTCCTCAAACTGTGATCATTAGGCCAGCGCATAATAGAAGTAGTAGCGTATCAATATGCATATGTATATATATATTTTATTTATCATGAATATATTTTATAGAATGTTTAACTGCCTCGATTTCCTTTATTAAAACAGATTAATTTGTGTAAATTAGTATTGATTACAATTCATCGTTTATTTATTGATACACGTGTTCAACAATATTGTTAAAACAGTGCTAAATATCGTACTTAATTTCAAGAGAATCGATTTGATATCTGTCAATGGATGACAATCGTGAAAATGTGCACGCCCACGAGATGCGGTCACGATTCTGTATCTGGGTACTCTAAATGTCATTACGATTCAAACGAACGATCGATATTACCGAAGGGCGAAAGCCTCCTATGCGTTTCAGTTTCGGGAAGATTTACGATCACCGATTCCCGATTTATCGCCGTCGAACGGGAACTCGAAGAGTCGTTAGCAGCTGATCGAGTAATTTTAATTGTTGTTAATCCGGACGATCCGCATAGCCAGCGATCGCACCGTTTTATAAAAGGTTTTAATAGGATACGTGTAACGGTACGTAGCGTTCGCATCGCGTTAATTAATGTCAGTAATTAATATCGCTATTAATTACTAATATTGTGTCTGAGGTGTTGCATTAAAACAGGATTCCCCCCTGACCGCGTTCGGTTTTAATTGCCATCGATTTTCACGCAGCTACCAATTGAAAACGTTCCTCACGATTTTAAACGATTTATCGTGTTTAAAAAAGAGCAACCGGATATCAATAAAAATCAAACGCGACGTACTTTATATTCACGGTTCCAGGTAAATTCGTCTAATCATTCTTTTTCAAACGGAGATCATGTCTGTTATGGTGCGACGGGTTATGCTCGCGTGAGACAGCGCGATTACACGGAAGAGACCGATCCGGTGCATGTACGGGGATATCCGGTGCCGACGGTAAATTCGCGATAACCGTTAGTAGTCTATTAATTGATCGCGGGCTGCGGACATCGGCAATACGGGCGCACGTTCATTAGAGGCACTCGTTAAAGTGGCGAGAGAGAACCGTGTGGAGCAGCGGCGTCGTGTCCAGTGTCCACGCTCTCGTCGGCTTATTATGCGATTATCGATAGGTAGGCGTGCGCGGTGCACGCAGGGTCCCCGATATACGCGCGTGTTCGCGTGCTTAGGTCCCATAACGAGCGACGGTATCGCGCCGTCCTTTCTCGTTCGCTTCACGTTTCGGGTTCCATCGAGAGTTCCAACCATCCTCGGGACGCTTCGATTTTCATCCCCGACTGTGACGTTCGATCGTTTTCCATCCCGAGGCATGTCCACCCTAAAGCGAAAACCAGTTTGGCATAATAGAGCAGTAAGGACAATTCGGTCCAAATAATAATATATATTTGTTTGATAAACTATGTGCAAAAATACTCCGATTTTCGCTTTAAGTGAAGCTTTCTAAAGTTGTGCATATTTCGTATGATAGGATTTCATTTCCCACATAGTATTTCTACCTATGTATGCAGAAATGTTGTCTCTGTCAGAATACAAATAAGAGTACGCGTACGAAGAGAACGCGCAGCAACAAGTAATAACTTAATCAAGTAATAATTAACCACAGGACTGGCGCACGCGCACCGGAAATACTAGGTAGAAGAGAGGAAGCCTAATTCCGTGGAAATAAAAACCGGTTCGGTTCACTCTGTTGGGGATACGCGTCGGTGGGACAGCGAGGAAAAAAGAAAGGAGGGGAAGAAGTGGTGGATAAAAATAATAGTGAGGAACGAACCATCGAGGCGGACTTAATTTTCTCGGAAAAAATCGAACCGGGTTGAGTACAATCCTGGGCCGGAAACTGGGTGCTTTTAACGTAGCCACCTGCGCGTACACTACCTGCATTCTCTTACTCTTACGTATATATATATATATGTATATATATATATGTAACTAGTTAATCCGCGATGCGAGGATACGACAGGGCGTCTCGTCTTTCGCAACCAACGGTTTTGCTCGCGTGGGAACCCGCACCCACACGCGGCTCGCGCTCTTACGCTTTTCCCCTCACATATTCTATCGTTCCTTTCTTTTTCTAAAAAGAAAAAAATTCTAGCTAATCGATTTAATCATTTAGCAGCTTTCTAAATGTTATCCGCTGTCAATTCGGCATAAAAGTGAGTAGTACGTTTAGGTTTTAACCTTGGCAATAAATGGCGAAATCGAAAGATCTCGCAGCTGAAAAAAGCGTGGTTCTAAACGGGTCGCGGACGTAGGGATGGAATCGATCGGGTTTTATTGGCCGTATGCATGCCAGAACGAAGATTTAATCGCCGAACGAGAGGTGTTCTGTCGTGTGTACCGATCGCATCGGCCGGAAACCACGGAGGCTTTATTTTTCCCGAAATTTCAATCCCGCCGTTCCCTGAATAGAGGTCATTTTTCGCGGGACGTTGATTTTTCGCCGCTTTCCACGACACACGTCCTATTAAATCGGACGCCCTACCACTTCCTCGTTTTTTTCCCCCGTTTCCC
This sequence comes from Ceratina calcarata, assembly GCF_001652005.2. Classification (NCBI taxonomy): domain Eukaryota; kingdom Metazoa; phylum Arthropoda; class Insecta; order Hymenoptera; family Apidae; genus Ceratina; species Ceratina calcarata. The sequence continues at coordinate 1,102,435 of NW_017157935.1, forward strand.
TTTCTCTATTTCCCGTAGGTCGTAGACAATCGATCGACCAATTCGAGTAATAAAAAATACATACCAGGAAGCGAAAAACCATATAAAGCTGAGGTTTCTATTGACGACATTCTCTTCTTGGTTCTTAACGCGGAAATACGAAGTTTTGCAATTTATCAAACACGGAAAGATCAGACGATACGGCATCGATTTATTCATGGCCAGTGAACGACGCTCGGATCACGTTTTTAAGGATTCACCTAGCAGAGGCGTCGGATCCCGTGGGAGAGACGCTGCTTCTTAATAAAGCCTCGAATGACGTCACGCGACGCCCTGGAGAAAAGTCGATTGGGAATTCTGGCTTAATAAGGCGCGCGGCGAGCGACTTCCACATTTTTTCTTACAACAAATGTTATTCGAGCTGATAGAACGAATCGTGCAATGCATTCAGAAAGTGACGATGATGCATTGACTAATTATAAGCTGCAGATTTCTATGCAAAATAATATGTTTGTCGTATGAGTTCATATCATAAGAATTTCTTCTATCATTTACGTATTACAATATGTATTTTACTTTTTGTGTTCTGTACGTAATTATGCATAAAATTCGCAGTCTACGACAAATTGGTAACGGAAACACAAAAATGTTTTGATTTCTTAAAGTCTGAAACTAGAAGTCCACTCGCACGATTTCAATTTCAAGTTTTCCTCGCTGCCCTCAACCTCATCGTTAGCACCCACGAGATTAATTCACGGTTTTCATTTTGCTATCTTTTTATTCGCAATGGCTCGTTGAAGAGCATAGCGACGGCGAAATTTTCTACCCCTTCATCCGTGCTTGAAAAATTTCCGCGACGGAATTTTAACAAGAAGATTTTAATCGGCGTCGACGATAATTTGCATCTCGTTGGAAATTTTTACGCTCCCCGGCGTTCTATTCTTGCTCTTGGCCGCGTGCTTCTTTGCGAACAAGTAGAAACAAAGGGAAATAAGGGAGATCGATGGTACCTACACAGCGTCTTTGTTCAACTGGAATAGGAACGGTTCGGTGAAAGATCTTGTAAATATTATGTCGAAGCATCGAAATTAGCTTCAAAGAGATGTTTGCCGACCTGAGAGCACGCGTGCTGCTAAATAGGGACACGGAAATGAGGAACCGGCTGCAAAGGATCATTATTTCCGTCTAGAATTAGACTTAAATAACTTGAAAAATGATAGAAGGTCAACAAACCAAACGGAGTCCAAAGAAAACCAAAGAATCTGTTAACAACTTAAAAAAAAAGTATATTTTAACAATGAATTAATTTCTAAAATTGCTATCATCCTAAATCAATACTATTACATTTGCATGGTTTAATTCCAGAACTTTCATTGAATTGTCACATTCCCAAGAAATCTATCATTTTCTTGTAATCATAATTAACCAATCTTTTTTTAAATATTGCCAAATCAGTCGTAAACTAAAATCAAATCATCTATTAGGACAGCCTAATCTTTCTTAGAAATAAAACGAGGGTGAATTTCATTGATCATGGATTTCCACTTGCGAGTCACGTCCGTGAAAATGTTTAGTGGAAACGGTTTGGCGGTCTTGCACCGGCGCGACGCGACGCGGCGTCGCGATTGGCGGATCGATGCGTGTCTGCCTCCTGGGTAGGAACGTCGACCGGTTCCTGGACAAAGCGAGCTTGCCCCTAGCATCACCCGGCGTGAACGGGATCGGGTATATATCCTGCCGTATCTCCTCCTGTATTGCTCTCTTCTTCTCTCTTCTACGTAGGTCTGTTCCGCGATACCGGTCCGTAGAGGAAGAAGAACCTCGAACAGTTCGGATTCTGGGCCTCAATTTTTCTTTTATAATTAGCGAGAAACGAATTGAATTTTTTGTACTCTTAAAGATTGAAAAGTTGTGAAGTAAGAATTCGGAAAAGTACTTCTGGGATTAGATAATAAAAGATCAAGTCTTCCTGCCTTCATTATCTTCGATTGATTTTTTCTACTATTCTCGATTTCAAAGTTCTAAAAGTTATTAATAAAATATAAAATGTCCCATTTCATCGTGCCAATACAGTAGATTTTAAAGTCGAATGAGTTAATAATACGCAATGATAGTAAGAGGGTTAATAGTCGATGTCAACGAAGGATGCTGCTCGTCTCTTTGTTACTCGACAACGAAGGATAACAAAGAAGAAGAGGAAGACAGGGGGAAAGTTAAGGACGATGATGAAGGCTTAGAGCTCGAGGTGTTCGAGCAAGGCCAATCCGGCTCGTCCGACCGGTCAACCGAGTTTGAACTCGGCCGGCGAACGACTGCAGTACCAGAATCGGCGACTACAAGCTCGCAGATTCCTTTACGACCGACTTCTGTTCTGCCACTGATAAAAATATTCACCTGAAATTCTTCAAATCAATGCAAAATTGTGTCTCATGTGAGAACCCAAATTTCAATGCATAAATCAATCTGTCACATTTATTCCTATTCGGTAACGAACCTTTAATTGTTTGTCAAACTTGCTTTTTGATGATTAAATAACATAAAATTAAGCTGCATTTTACGTTTGGAAGATACGAGGGTTGGAAGGAGCGAGCTCGTGGATCAATTGCTTCCTTCTTTCTTTTCTTCTGGTTAATCTCGCGTACCTACGACTTGACCTGTTCTCTGGTTAGCACTCGAATCGATCACGCTCGAATCGTCTTTTCGAAAGCGTGTTCCATCGGTTTTACAAGTTCCTTGGCCGAAGTTTCGCGTCAAAGGTTGTCTGAGGGTGAAACGGCACGACAGAAATCGAGACAAAGTTTCGAATATTTTTCGCGAAACGCTTTGACCAGAAACGGCGCCGGTTGCTCTTTCGAAAAGGATCTTTGAAAAAGTTTTCAGCTTTGATCTGTATCGTCCGCCGTTGCGGGTGGCAATTTTCGAGGAACGGTTTTAAACGAAAAAAGTAGTGGGTGCAAGGAACTTTGAGACGTACAGAGGTAAACGCGAAGAAAAGGATCTCGGCGGTATTTCATATCGTTTCAGGAAGAATCTGTTAACTTCTGCGTCTCTTTGGTTTTTAAAATGACGAGATCAAAGGTAACGAGCCAGAAATGACTTGAAATCAACCTTCTTTCACGCTTGCTGAGTTGCGCGAGGGATGTTGATCAAAGAGCCTGGGCGATGATTTCGAACCACGGACTGGTGAAAATTAATAGCGAAAAACGCATGCCTGAAAAAGAATCCGGGGTCGTGTATCGACCCTCACAGCGGGAAAGAGAACGGAAATGAAATATGTGCAAGTAAAAATATTGCGGTTTCGTTAAGCTTTATTTGTTGTGGCTGCGAAAAAGTTTCGCGGAGGTAGAAATCAGAGCGCAGCTAGCGTTGCGCTCGTTGGATAAAAGCCCGATATGAAGAAGGGGGTGAACAGTAAACGGTGATTGAAAGTCGCGGAATCAAAGGTCTATGAAAGAATTCAAAACGCGAATAAGTTCGTTAAAAGCAATGTTTTAAGAGCTGGAATTCGATAACGTCAAAAGGATAAATTATGAATATTGTTAAAAATCTGAAATATATTCAAGTAATGCAAATAATTAACATAATTATGGTTTATATAAAACGAATTCAGTTCAGAATTAAAATATTGAATTTACTATTCATGTAGTACGCTCCTATTTTTAAAACTTATGAGACAAATTAATATCTTTTAAATTGCTTCAAAATATTCTGAGGAACGGATCGGAAATTACAGTTGCTTAAGATTGATCATCAGAGTGAATCCTCGGGGAATGTTCTGTTCTTGCTCCAGATAATTGCGCTGTCTCGCATTGCAGTCTTTGGCTAGTGCAAATATTTGTCCGAGCCGAGTAATATTGATAATCTATGCTAATTGGATAGTGGTAGCCGCGTTAGGTTAGCGGCCGTTCATAGTTAATTGATTAAGTACCGGACAGGTCGTGTTATTAGAATAACGCAGATACTCTAGCGACGTCCTCAAGCCTGCATCGATATTCGTGAAACGTGTCTACGCCCACTTTGGCCTGATATTTTATTCAAAGTCATCTTTACTGTAATGGTACGATTATCCATTTTATCGTGCAATTTCAATTTCAGGCCGCATTAACATAATAATGAAATATGATCAATTTGTTCTTCTGATTAATATAGGAATGTTTATTATACTCAAAATCTTTACAGATAAAAATAATGCCGTTCTTTTGTCATCGCAAAGTACATTCGTGACCTGGGACAGTAGAAACTAATGTACAAACCTAGTTTTAAAAGCTGTAACAAATCTTTACATTGTAAATTCTATAATTCAATGAAAGCTACTTTGAGAAATTTCGCATACATATCAGAGCTAATTGTATTTACTTTCATGTATTAAATAGATTCTATGCCACACAGACGTGCATTCATATAATAGTATTAATTTAATTGATTGGTACTATTAATTCACTCATCTGGACCAGTCAATTATTGAGATGAATCGCGGACAAGATTAATGTGTCATATGCAAAAGAGCGTGCTGCTATATGATTACCGGTGATCGAATTTGCTGAACGTTCGTTAATAAAGCGATCATCCTCCTTGAAGAAACACCCACGCGACGAATGACAAGTGACCAAGACGCAGTTAACGACATTCGCGAACAGATAAATGTAAACTGCTGACAGGAACTTCGTGGTGAAAGCTCCGCAATTTTTCTAAGAAAGGAAGTGGTACGAAAGATGTGATCCATCTACATCGTAGATAATCTATTGTTTTAGCAGAAGTAAGAAACGTAACTTTCGCTGTGCTATCGACAGTGTTTAATGGGAGACACGCGTCACCCGACTTGCGACGATTCTCCGTTTCTCTGACGCGGCAAGATAAGAATCCCCTGTCGAATGTATTTGACATTACAAATGTACCACGAAAATACATTTCTCTTGCTCGGTTCGAGCGTCATTGTACTCTATTCGAATTTCAAAGAACGAGCGTCAATTGGTCGTTCTCGAGGATCGTTTTATCACCGATCGACGTTTATCAAAACGGATTGTTAAGTCTTTGTCGAGCCTTCGACCGGTTGTCGATGGGAACAAATCACGATTGCGTTCTTTTTAATTGTCTCTTTTCTCGTGTCCCCCTCTTCGATCGTTCGCGGCGAGATTGACGTCGACACTCTATTCCCGGAACTTGAAATTTCGCGGTTTAATCTCGACCAGGAAAATTCTAAATAACGCCAATGTTTCCGCGAACGTAAAACTGGGAACTCTATTGTTCGCACCTTTTCTAATGCATTTTTTTAAACGTCATCGTTGCAGAAATAGACGTATATTTTACGAATCATTGATTTTCTGTTAATAATTACTAATATCGATGTCTGTTTAGACACTAATTAATCTTGTAACATAGCGAACGCACTTGATCCTATTTGAGGCAGTACCATAAATTAGGGATTCGTGTCGATCATGCCTACTAGCTATGTACTGGTTTATCTCGTTGGAATACACTGTGCGTTTGATTCCGGTTGTTGCGACGCGCCTCTTAGTTGGAAATATCAACGGTACGAGCGTAGCCAGCAAAAGAGGTCCATCGATCGTATTTCAAAAAGAGGCAGACGGCATGGCAGTTCGAAAGCGGCGTGGAACGTCGGCAAAGCGCTTAGAGGTGTTCCAGAGGTCCGAAGCCAGCCGGACCAGTCGACGGCTTGCATACCACCGTCAGGTTCGCAACCAGCCAGCCTCTACCTGCATTCCAACCTACCAGTCGACCTCATTCCGCCATTATACTATTTCATTCTCCCTCGACCTTACGTCTCACTCCCTCTCGCGTTCTCCCTCTATGCCTCGTCGCGTTCGTTCCCAGAAGTAAAAACGAAATTTCGAAGGACGCGAGTCAATTGTAGGTCGATCGCGAAGGCGTCTAATCATAGACGAACTATCCTTGATCCACTCATAAATCGTTTCGAATACATTTTACTTGAGAAACGATTATAATGAAGTAATTTAATGAGACCCAGAAGAATCCAATTCATTCTCTATTGCATTTGAAAGGATGTTTCTCAGCTTTCGACAAGTCTATACGAAACATTTGATCAATCGCGTGAATCGTTACGCAAGTACAAAAAAGCGGCTGTAGCTTTGCTTCCGCTTTTAGCTCCGGTATCGTTGGAGTAGCCGAGGAAACTTTTCGAGTGCTTTTTATCGCGAAACTTGCTCTCCCGGTTCCACCCTTTCTTCGTGGCGTGGCTCGTCGATCGAGTACGTACAACCCTCCCTTTCTCTTCGTCTCGCTCTCTCGCGAAATTACGGAGACAAGTTACGTCGCGCGCCGGGAAAAGTCGATAAGTTTCTTGCGAACAGGGGGTGGCACGCGATTTTACCGTCACTCTTTGGTAATTGCCAAACTTGGCGATTCGTGTTCCCGAAATCTCGCGGTTCTTTGCGCCGATTGAATTAATTGGAAAATAATTTGTTTTACACGAAAATTATAGTATTATAGATCTCTATTCAATCTTGCAAATCAGCCTGAGGGTATTTAATGTAAAAACTGTAGATAATATATTTGTATTCGGATACCATCAATTTTATAAAATTATTATCGTGTATGAACAGTCGCTAACTGTGTTATTTTCGGTGATCTTTGAAATTAACCTACGTTCGTTAAATGGAATTAAATATGAAATAACTAGTTCTGTCTAAAGTGGTTTCGTGAACAAAATGCTTTTGGTAACGCGAAGCTTCCTTTCGCCATTGTCCGCGGTAACAGTAGCGATAGAACTTTACTTTCTGAAGAAGTTTCTCTCCCACCCCCTAGGTCGGGGTACCAAGCGCTGTAAATTACCCCACCGGGTTTATTAAGGCCAGATGCTACTTACTTTCGTCACGGCCGCATCATCGGCTTCGATTATTCTCCCTCTCCTTAGGTCTTCTGTCCTTCTTCATTTTTCTCCCTTCATTTCGATGGATTAACTTGTTCGAGGCCGACGAAGGAATCCATTAAGCCCGCCGGATCAGGAACGAGAGCTACCCGATTACCAAGGTCTTCGTCCTGAAAGATGTGCGGAATCTCGATTCACGTTCTCGTGATTTCGTGTTTAAAACGAAGCTTCTAAGAAAGCCAACTTTCTTTTTAATGAGAAGTATTTTGACAATTCATGTTACAATATTAACAAGAATAATTGCATAATTTGTATGTCGATTATCGAACATTGCAAGTATTTCCGCAGCTATGTATTGTAAGATGCGTATGCAAATTTATAAATAATGTTTGAAGGAAATTCTTACTGGATTTCATATTTTATTAATGAATAGACAGTAATTATTTTTCAACTATCTTAACACTTCATACTTAAATTTAATTCCATCCTATTGGAAGCTTGAAGCAGATTTAATCGAACTAGGAATTTTTATTCGTATCAGTAATAATCGAGAAATGTGTAAATGGTGCCGTAAAAGAATCAGCTAATTACTTGAGATTCGTTCGAGTTTTAAGCTAACGTTTGATAATTGTTTCATGAAATTCCTTAACGATTGACTTGTACAGATACGTGATCACGGAGCTGCTGCAAAGTGACCTGCATAAGATCATCGTCAGTCCTCAGCATCTCAGCCCCGACCACATCAAGGTCTTCCTCTACCAGATACTCAGAGGTAAGTGTTCATTCTCTGTCTCTTTTTTAAATAAATCATTTATGTCAAAATCTGTAGGCACTATTTAGCTGTTACGTGAACACTAATTTTTAGAGACACGAATTAAGGAAGGTTTTATTAAAAGTTTTTATGAAAAGATAGAACAGGACAATTTTATGTTGTAAAAAATATTGATAAGTATTACTGTTATTTTTTTTTACGCTTCGCGAGAATTTGATATTCGTTAGCCAATGCTCTTTGAATCATCGGTTTGCAAACTATAACAGGGTTCACACAGATTCCGCCGTTAGTCGAGATTTTAGCAACACGCAGCTGGAACGAACTTGGGCTGATCCAATCACCGGTGCACGGTTCAATGAAATTCAGTCTCTTTGAAGTAGCGATTCGTGCCGGACACTGAGAATCGTAGTTAACCCTTTCGCTACGAGCACCGACATCTAGTCGACATCTACGCGATGTCCTGTGTGGATGAGCGTCGACTATAGTCGACATCAATTACATATCAAATATATAATTATAGTCGGCAATGTGCACACTTTTCGGCGCGGTGCCCCGTTTAGTAGGACTACTTCGGCGGAGCGGAGTGCCGTAGCGAAAGGGTTAAAATTTTTTCCGCATCTATCCGTGAAGGAAATTATGAGCGCTTTGATGTCGGAACGGGACGCGTTATTCTTAACCCCTTGCTTAAAATCGTGTTGCTAATCCGTTTAATCATTAATATCATCTTTCAATTTTGATTTTCTTCTTTTTTGATTATTATTTATTTAAATTATTATTTATTAAATTTATTTATTGAATTATATTTTATTTTAACTGACGTTAAAAATAAAGTTTTGTGTACAAATTGCAGCACAAAAATGACATTCCTGAAATGGTTCGATTAGCCAAACAAGGCAAGATCATTTTAAATCAATCAATACTCGCTGTTGGAAATGAAATAACCCGTATCAAACGCATTAATTGCCCGTGTGTTTTTTTTCGCTGATTTTTCTGGTTAGGATTTTTCCACGTTCGAAAGGCTTGTTATAAAAGCGTCGGATTTGAACGGAGTAAAAAGGATCGTCCAGCCCACGCAATTCGTTCGTTAGACCGTACGAATCCGGAAAAACGTGAGAGAGAGAAAATCGCGGTGCCGCTGCTCGTTTTCTCTGACCCGATGAATAAAAGTTGTGAAAACGATTTTTCATTAAAAATCACACCAAGTGGAAATCCGTGGCTGATTGATAGGAATAACCAAGCTGATAGAGATAATCGAAAAGGCTTACAAAATATAGTTCTACGAACGCAAAGTTTAATTGTAAAATTCCAGTTATATGGAGTCTGAGAAATAATATCAAGAAATACGAATGAACAGTCTGATAAAAAAAATGTAAGAAGAAAGAGCACGATGAAGCATGACAAGAACTATCGAAAATCATAATTCAGGAAGGAAGTGGGAAAAACAGAGGTAGAGCCGACAGAAAGTGAGATGGATCGCTGCAAGAGTTCGCACTGAGATGTAGCGCTGTAAGAAAGCTCGGAGGATGTGCCGATGGTGGGTAGTTCGACTTTCAAATGAGGCTGGATTTAACGTTAACAAAAGAGCAGAAACAAATGGAGGAATATATCGTGGCTGAGTGAGTACAGAAATACAGGGAAAGAGTTGACTGCTCTCTTAGAAGGTCCTGATAGTTATTACTTAAGGAAGACCACTGGATAAAGAATGTTATCGAAAGAGAATTAACACTGTGAATTATATTATAAATTCTGGAATCACTGCTTAGTACCAGATCTGATTAATGATTAATCGGAATTATGTACAATTAAAGCATTAAAAGAATCTGAAGAATTCGACAAATTCGATCGAGACCGCGAGTCGTTAAATTCCTCGAGAGGCGATGCTTGAATCACGGACTAGAATAACAATCCGCCTGTTCTCGGAGGCGTTAAAAATCTTTGGAACTTTGTGAAAGATTAGAGGCAATGTCGAGTACTCCAGGGTTAATTAAGCTTCGCGTTGCCCTTTGAAAAAGATCGAGTTTTACCTCCGGGAGAAGGTAGAAAACTTGCTGGAATGATATCGATTTCCACCGAAGCCGGAAAAGATATCGTCCATTGCTGGGAGATGAACTTTGTTCAGGCGAAATCGTTGAAGAAAAATACAAAGAAAACTCCGAACCGGAAACACACGGAAAATGAGTTATCATTTAATGCAAAATTGTATCCGTAGAGAATGTAGAAATTGCATTCAATATGTAAGAACGCATAAAATATGAGATGCATGTTACTGTTTTTAAAAGACCAAAGAAATTCCTATCTAGATTGCATTTTTAAAGTGACATTATTAATATTTTGCAATAAAAATCCGCAGTTTAATTATAAAACAGTAAATTGTAAATAACTCGGTCGCTTTATAAATGAAGAAAGCAGAAGAGGGAGACCACTCTTTATGTTTCGGGATCAGTTATGGCGTTCTGAAGCGATCGACGCGTCGAATTATCCGGCCATCTTTCACTGGCTCCACGTGTCTGACGAGTGACGGTCTCATTCTACTTTCCCTCGTTCTACTCGATTTCACAGCGCTCACCCTAAACGAAACATTTTTTCGTTTTTCCTTCTCTACATTAGCAAGTCTCTGACATCGTAAAAGTATCCGGACTCGAGTTTAAAACAACTTTTCGTCTAGAAGATCGATGCTTTTTTTTTTATACTCGATCCTTTACTTCGTTAAGACTTCGTTACCCGACTCTTGGCTGGAGCCTCAAATTTCACTGTTTATCCGATACTTAAAAACGGTAGTTTAAGTCTATGTATCTTTGATATTTTATGATGTAATTGGAACATTTTTATAGAAATAATTTTATTATTCTTTTACAAATTATTAATTGGATTTTAACGTCTTGCGAAGTTTTTGTTATTTATTTGTTATATATATATATATAAGTGTAACCATTTTTCGAAATCCTACGTGCGTCACTTGAAACTGATTCAGAGTCGCGTTTTCGGGAACGGAGTCACGCTTTCTGAACAAAGAGTGGCCAGGAAGTGGGTCGTGTAAATTTAATGCGACGTTTAACAAAGAGCAAAGAAAAATTTGTCGGAGGTGGAATTAGATTATTCGAAAGTCTTCGCACTTTGGACTGTTGAATCTTTCTCTAGAAAGTTTATGCGCCATTTAAAACTAAAGGTCTAGATACATTCACTCATTTACATAAATCCAGTTTTAATCTCTCTCGTTAACTCCCATAGTTAATAACAAAAATTTAATCAGTTATTGTATCAAATATTCTATCAATCATTGCACGAAATATTTTATCAATTACTATATCAACTATTATAACAACCATTATAGAAAATGTGATATCGATTAGTATACGAATTGTTGTATCAACCGTTATATAAATAATTGTAAATGAATTACTATAATAACTGTTCTTTGCGACTCTCGAGCTTGGTAAGATTCTTGTTTTAAAGAGACGGAAGTGAATTTATAAGGTCAGCGCGTTATGACTTTTTTTGGGCGACGTTTCCTCGAAATTAACTCGTCAAAGGGCGAGAAGTAGAAGCTACTCAGAAGTATAGGAAGCGGACGCGTTAATACATCATCCTAGTGTCTATAGTTTTGTTTCTCTTTCGGTCGGTAGTTTTCGAGGGTAATTTGTCACGGGTGGCTCCCGTTGTTCCGGATGTATCGCGACAGCACGAACGAGAATCGGGATACAAAGGAAGATGACTGGTTATACCGTGGAATAATCTTTGCAACAAGAACTCACCTTGCTCACTTCAATGAAGATGTTTGGAATAATAAGTTCATCTTTTGTCTTTCTTTTATGCATAGAAAAAGATGTTCAAATTTGTTTTTATTTCTGTAAATATCCAATAGAAGGAGAATATTTGAATGTTCTATTTGATCAACCATTCGAACTCCTTATACTGTGTGACAGATTTTCAATAAATCATTCCTTTATTTAAAAGAGACCTCAAAAATATAGATGTAAATAGGAAAACGAGTTGAAAGCTTTCACTACTTATAATGTTATGCAATAATGAACGCTTTACGACGGACCAAAAAAGTGAGGGATGAAATTATTCCAAGCTGCGAAACAGCTGAATATCTCGGTGCAGCAGTGGGGACAGTTTTTAAAGTTCTGAGAGAAGGGGGATTTTTCATGGGAGAACTCGCTAATTCTCCTCGTATCCCTCGCAGAGAAATTCGTCGTGAGATAAGGGAAAATCGTATAAGCGGCACTCGCTTTAAATTGGACGCCCCGAATCTGGCCAATCTCGTAATTCACGCGAGAGCCTGCAGCTACCAACTTCCATCTTTTCTTTCCCCGAGAGAAAACAAGAATCGCACGAAAAGTCGTCAGGGAAGAACGCATTCGCAGGAATTCTCTGTATTTCTGACAGGACAGCTGCTCGATTTCGCGGAACTTTAAGTCCGGAGGGTAGCGTGTGCCATCTTCCACCCCCATGTTACGCGTGCGGACGTTGAAGAGACTAGAGTATCGTCAAAATTATATCTAACTTTGCGGTGCTTCGTTGAGTTATTTAAACGTCAACTTAGGCGCGGAATTCTTAGAATTGTTTTAATCCTCTGAAATCTAATTTAATCATCGCCAGGCGGAAACCAAACGAAGAGTAAATAGAATAAGTGAATTAAAATCGAGTCGAATTTAATTGCATTCTGCTGTCATCCCTCCAGTTAATTCTGATGGACTACCATTGTGAATGTTTTTCAATAATTTTGTTATTAACGGGATAAGAAATGATCAAAATAGTTAATTAATGAAATTCACTAAATTCATAATTCATTTTGTGATTAAAGAAATACAACCCTGGTTTCAGTATTTAGATTTATGTTTCCATTGGTTTTATTGAAACAATAATTAGAAACGTGAATTCTGCATCACGGGTAATCAGCTTCCTTCAGGAAACGTACAGCTCAAGGCATTATAGGTGAAAATTAATGCAAATCTTCTAAAAGCGTAGTTAACACGAGGAGGGGCATCCTGTTCACGCTGTTCCCGTATTTCAAGCTTTATTATCTTCACGATCTACTTACACCCGTTTCGTCTCACACTACGATTATCCTTTCTCTTCTTCTCTACCTATACGCATGCGACTCAGCTTTCTTTGCGCGTCATCATTTGCTTTTCCGTTCACGTTGCCAATTTGCTGTCAACCTCGAAATTCCGTACACTTTCCTCGTTTCAATTCTGCGCGTATCTCTCGGGACCGAGGCAGTTTCCTAAATTCTGACGCGATCATTTTTATAGTTCTTCACAGATTATTTTTAAAAATAGACAAGAAAGGCAGTATCGAGTGGAAAATGAAGAAGAAAATTATGATATCAGGAATGTATTTCCTGATTTATTAATACGAATTTGATTAATCTTTGAATCCACTTTAAAGCTGACGATCGTCGTTTCTCTGCTCTCCGACCACCCGCCTCCGTTGAGAGAGAATTCCTCGCTGCGATATCGGATGTTCTCACGAGACGTGGGGACCCGGATCGTTCGAACTTTCCCACCCGGTAGAAGATGGAATGGTAAAGCCCCGGACGGGACAGATAGAGCAGAGAGCAGCACTCTTCTCCTCTTGACTGGTCCGAAACCAGTCCTGCCACCGCCCATCCGTGACCCCGGACCCCGTCATCCGGTCGGTTACTCGGTTGCTCGGCTCAGCCTCGCTCTTGCCTTCCCTCATCTCCTCTCCTTCTCATCTTCTACGAGCTCCTCCGTTCCACACGCTCTTCCTTACTATCTCTTCGTTCATCCATGATGTTTTAATTAATCCGATCGCTGTTCGATAGAGCGGACTGTCGTTACCTGCGCCTTATACTTTTTCTCTTGCTTCGTTCTTGCTCTCTTCAAGCAGGAAGTCTATTGTTCAAAGGATATAGGATGCTATTCTATTCCATTTCGGTGTCGTTCAAGAATATATCAGACCAGGCGAAGTTTAATGACGTGGAAAATTGTAAGGAACCGTTTGAAACGTGCGCAATCGCTCACAGAAATGCTTGTCGTATAACAGAGATTTTCTCAATAAAAAAAGAAATGCTTTTCACCGAGGTGACGCCTAATAGGTCCACTTTGTTAAACGTTGAAGCGCGAAACGCAAAGCGGTTCACGGGCTTTCACGCGTTTCGTTTTCCAGCTAGCGCGCTTTTCGCGTGCCCCTTGCCTCGCGTTTTAATTAAGTCGGCCTTCCAAGATCGCGATATTTGCTCCGCCTTCGTCCAGCCCGGTGCCCGTGAAAGCGGCCAAGAAACGGGATTAACGCTCGCCGCGTTGAACCCTTGAGGGTGCCGCGAGTCGCTTTAGTTTGTTTCCGAAAGCCGGCGAAAGAACGCCGGCGCTAGCGACAAAACTTTGCAATAGTAACGCGGCCTTTCAGCGGCCACCAACCGAGCCTCGTAAAAATAATGCGACGGATTTGCGTTCCTTTTCTTTCTTATTCGTGCCCACCGATCCTCGACCTTCTTCGTACCTTTTCGAACGAGTTTACGAGAACCGCCGTTTAATTAAAGAAATATTTTAATCGCCAGGATGAAACTCGCGGAGGGTTGGTCTTCTTGGAAAGAGAAATCTATCATTATCGTAATTTAAAATATCGATACGAGGGAAATATTAAGGTAGAAAATTAGTAAAACATCTTGTGAGTGGGTTACATTAAATTTCTTCAATGCATGAAACTCAATTTATATGTTTTTAGTTTTTGCCAAACAAATATAAATTAATAATAATTAAACAATAATAATAAAAGATATAACGAGACAAATTACAGTAAGAATAGAAAACGATCAAATTAAATGTCGAACGCGTTGTAAGAACGTGAGAACACTCGAATGTCTGATTTATAACGTGCTTGTTCTACTTGCGAGCGTCTGTAGCCTACGGTTAACATCAATGAGTGACGAAGGGACATGAAATTTCGATGGATTTGAAAAGTCTGATAAGCATATTTGCCACGATCGTTTGCTGAAAATGTTCATGTTTAAACGTGAATTTTTATGATCACGCTAATCGAGTATCAATAGAGAGAGGGATGCCGCGAGAGGCTATTTTGAAACACGGTCAACGAGGCGTAAGCGGGTTGAATTTCATTAGCGAGCGGTTAATTAAACGGCCGAATTAAACAAATATCGTGGATTATAAACGGCGGACAGAGACAGGGATTTCGCACGTAGCCACGTGCACGCGTTGTTCAAATTGAATTACTCACTGGGCACGTGTACGAATCGACCTTTATGCACTCACGTCGTTCAATCTCTTTCGTTCTCTCTGTTTTACTTTTTCCTATTATTTTCTGTTTCATTAAATTCTCGCTACACCTC
>NW_017157935.1:1119022-1119490 GCF_001652005.2 Ceratina calcarata
ATATTAATACAGTCCTTTTTTCTTTAAATGAATCATGTTGTATAATACGTAATTATGATTTCTGCTCGATTTCACGTGGGATGATTTCATTAATCACATTAGTATTTGATCGACTCGTAAGTAGATCAATGACTTGTTAAAACATATACGATATGGTAAATTACAGATGCTTAACCTAAATTATTGAAGCGCATCGTTGCTGTTTCGCTAATACCTCTCATTAATGGGTATCCATCATCTCTATTATTACCCATCCGCAATCCATGTTTCTCTGTACAACGCAAAATCATTAACCCTGAATCGATACTGCGGATTTCATACATACATACATACATGTATACGTTTCGTAACATTTGATGAAACAATAATTCTTCATTCTCGTCTTTTATAACGAAGCATAAATTGAATTTATTTGTATGAAGCATTACAAATTATAACATATGATTAATTGCATGAGTCTGTATAAGT
>NW_017157935.1:1120479-1133815 GCF_001652005.2 Ceratina calcarata
AAATTACAGTAAGAATAGAAAACGATCAAATTAAATGTCGAACGCGTTGTAAGAACGTGAGAACACTCGAATGTCTGATTTATAACGTGCTTGTTCTACTTGCGAGCGTCTGTAGCCTACGGTTAACATCAATGAGTGACGAAGGGACATGAAATTTCGATGGATTTGAAAAGTCTGATAAGCATATTTGCCACGATCGTTTGCTGAAAATGTTCATGTTTAAACGTGAATTTTTATGATCACGCTAATCGAGTATCAATAGAGAGAGGGATGCCGCGAGAGGCTATTTTGAAACACGGTCAACGAGGCGTAAGCGGGTTGAATTTCATTAGCGAGCGGTTAATTAAACGGCCGAATTAAACAAATATCGTGGATTATAAACGGCGGACAGAGACAGGGATTTCGCACGTAGCCACGTGCACGCGTTGTTCAAATTGAATTACTCACTGGGCACGTGTACGAATCGACCTTTATGCACTCACGTCGTTCAATCTCTTTCGTTCTCTCTGTTTTACTTTTTCCTATTATTTTCTGTTTCATTAAATTCTCGCTACACCTCTGTGTAAATTCATATATTCTTAAATAACATATACGCAACCTTTTTTAATTGTTTTTTTTTGTTTTTAATTTTGTAGCTCATGAAATGTCGAAAAATGCTTGAGGAAATATTTAATATTAATACAGTCCTTTTTTCTTTAAATGAATCATGTTGTATAATACGTAATTATGATTTCTGCTCGATTTCACGTGGGATGATTTCATTAATCACATTAGTATTTGATCGACTCGTAAGTAGATCAATGACTTGTTAAAACATATACGATATGGTAAATTACAGATGCTTAACCTAAATTATTGAAGCGCATCGTTGCTGTTTCGCTAATACCTCTCATTAATGGGTATCCATCATCTCTATTATTACCCATCCGCAATCCATGTTTCTCTGTACAACGCAAAATCATTAACCCTGAATCGATACTGCGGATTTCATACATACATACATACATGTATACGTTTCGTAACATTTGATGAAACAATAATTCTTCATTCTCGTCTTTTATAACGAAGCATAAATTGAATTTATTTGTATGAAGCATTACAAATTATAACATATGATTAATTGCATGAGTCTGTATAAGTTAACATCAATAAGGATTCGTCTGTCTGTTGAAAAGAATTGAGAAAAGAAGAATCCAGCAAGGACTGTTGTTATAAAAAAGCTAAAAATACGTCTTGTCAAGAAAATTTTCCATAGACGACACTAATGGTATCGGGTTCGTCGCACTCGAGGAATAAGAATAACCGGACTAGGCTATGCGTGTCTGCCCAAGGACGAAGATCGTCTTGGCTATCCAGAGCCAATATGGGATACGTCGTACCGAAAGTCAAGGCCGAAGGACCCGGTCGTCCGGCCGATGTATTAACTCGAAGGTCATCGGTACTTTCGATCGTTCCTCCTACTCGCGAGTTGAGATTCCGCTCGAGCTGCGTTGTCCTCGACGTCGCACCTGTTGTCGACCCCTGCTACCAATTCAATTCTACTTGACTATTTCGTTACTCGTTCCATTCTGTGATCACAGGCTATGGACAATCGAAATTCAGCCCCATGCTCGTTGCGAAAGTACTTTTGCAATCATGGTTACAAATGATAAAATGAAGCTCGATTCAGATCAAATGAAATTCAAGGAGCGTGTTTTATTACGAAACAGCTCGAACTGCATTTTATCGTTGATACAGAAATATGCAAAGCGAACGTTGAGTGGTCTTGGCAGAAAATTTTTCAATTGGTAAAATGGAAAATGAAACACGGTAAACGAATTGGAAACAGAAGAAACTGGAGAGGATAGAACAGTCTCAGAATGGAATAAATCTAGATCTAATTCTGTTGCAAAATCTTCCTCGTAACGTTATCGTTCCTCGGGGATTGAAAACAAGACCACGGGACGATTGTAAATTGAATTTTCCTCGGGGGTGGAGGCGTCGTTCCTTTCTATCGCGTATGCATTATACTCGACGCGGCGCATCGACAGCTGCGACAAGACGCTATTTATGGTTTCTGCCCTACATCCCTTCTTGCTTAATGCCCCAATATATCACGAGCCGCGATGAAATTTGCGCGTTCGATTAAATGTCGTCCTCTGGTTAGAATGCAATTAATGAAATAAAAAGCAAAAGCAGCATCCACGACTTTTCCACGTCTAATAAACGAGCTTGCAATCTCGACAAATTTTTAGCAATTTATGTAAGATTCATCGATTTCGCAATACCTTGTTCTCATTGTTATCATCAGACTGTGGAATGAATAAATTAGGTAAACAATTCTTTTATCATTCAAACGTTGAGGTTTGTTTAATAGTATAAAATTTATAAATTCTTATAAATGCATAAAATTTGCAGTTCTTATTATCATATAGTCTCACGATTCTTTTATTATCTGTTGATTGAAATTTGATATAATAAAGGTGAATAATTTTGGACGGAGTCCGCCGATACCGATTTCAATTTCTTCGAGCAAAATCATTGGGACGTGTCGTTCCCAAGATTGGATTCAACCCGATTACACCTGTGAGACGTTATTTCCGAAGGTTTGTGGGATGTTGTAACGTCGGCGCGTTTATAAGGTTTTACACTGGGTTAGGAGACTCGCGTCTCGTGATTGGAATTGTGGTCAGCATCGATGGGAAAATAATTTTGTTTTTTATCGATTGATCGAAGACTGACTAGCACGGATTCTGTACACGTTCTTACCCTTCGTTCTTGTACCACCGCATGATTCGCGCATTGTTCTATCTAATTTAAGAAAATCTGATTTCGTGCGAGACGATTAATCGTCGAGAAGGTTGACGCTGTTTAAAATTGTTCAACCCGACTTTTGGGAAAGCTCCAAAATTCCCTGGCAATTTTTTAACAAAAGCGAAGCGAGGTCAACGTGCATGTTTCTCGCGACACTCGTATTCGCAGTCGTACATCGTCTACCTTGAATCGAGACTTTTATCTCAAGCGCGAACAATAGAGTCGCACGCGCCCTCGAGATTCGCAGAGGTAAGGTCGCTTGACAGGTGACACCCTGTAGATGTATTCGTAGAAAACCCTGAGACGTTTTATTTTCGTAGATACGCGAGATGAATGCGGCTACCGCCCGGCCGCGTTACATAATGCAGAAGACAATTTGAATTATACGATTCGTCAAGGATCCTCCTGCGACTCGGTGCCGACAAATTTTATCGTCCACCTTTTTCATAGCCTTCGCTTTTTACATTACGTCTCAATTTCCGTAAATAGAGTTGATAATTGACTTTATAGTAACACGACAGAATAATAATATACAAAAATCGTCAGATTTATTCCGATGATCGAAATATGATAAGAATAATTAGAATTTTAAGACCTACACAAAGTGTGATGTATTAAAATTGATTGGCAATTGAGAAAATTCGATTCTCATGATGTTGAGAAGAATGTTGACTCAGATAGAGAAAAGAACATCGGAAGAACGAGTGTGTCGAGCAGTGCGTCTCGAGTTATCAGCGCGAAAAAGGATGGCGAGAGAAGGAGAGAACGAGAGAGACTTTAATTACCGGCGGGTGAATTCGCAACCGGACGCACCCACAGGGGTAGATTCGGGGTAATCTACCCCGGTAATATCACCGAGTTTTATTGCGGGGAGAGAAAAGTCGAGGTCTGAATACGGCATGACTCACGGCACGCTCATCTGGCACCGATGTTTCTGCTCTTATTGCAGACCTGCCTCCTGGCCCCTCGCCCTCGCCGACCCCTCTGCGCTCCGCCGTTCCTGTTTCTCTTCCACGCCGACTTTCACCCTCTTTCGACCTACCCTTACTCTACCAGCTCTCTACCCCAACCAAACCCCGTTTCTTCGCGTTTATCCTACTCACGCTTGCTTCCCACTCCCTGACCAAGCGTTCTGTCTCTCCGTTACTCTAACCGTTCTCAGACCTCCAACGTTCCTTCAACCCCTTCACTTTCCACCCCCTCGCCGGTCAGCTGCTCATCAGTGTCGGTGCTGCGAAAATGAAAAGTCTCCACGTTCTTCGCACGCTTGTCACGATAGATACTCGCTTGATCGATTGTCGTACACGCGACGAAACGCGCGAAGTATAAAAGGGGTGGACGAAATAATTATGGAAACAAGTGCAACTTCGTTTTGCAGTAATACGCACGGAACGTATGTTTCCCGCGAGGCATGAAATTTACTTTACTTAATAAGAGCAGTTAACTCTGTTCTAAAAATATGTACATCAGGTTGATGCATACGAAACGAAATCGTGAAAAATTGCAAATATACACTCTGTACAACAACACGTGTTTCATTCAAATAATTTATCACTTATATAAAAATTTGATAAAAAAAATGGTTGTAAATAAATAAATAATTAATTATATAAAACTCTGCGAACGAAACTGTAGCGAGGGACGCTAGCTTTGAAGACTGTTTGATCTAAACTGCCAACAAACGCGACTCATTAAAATGATACACAATCATAGACACCGTGAACGTGCGACTGAACCCTGACTAAATCATGATTATTGCACCATTGAAAAGGGTTGGTACATCACAGAGCGAGCGCGTGTCCGCTTGGAAAAGGATTACACGTGCGCTTAAGCCGTGGCATCGCGACGTCCGTTAGACCGCCATCTGCTACCCCTTTCCGTGAGTCGCGATTCGAGGGTTGGCTCGGTAATCTGTCCTGTATTCATCCCGCGTCTCAAACCAAGCCCAGCCTTATACACGCTCCCACCCTTTCCCCTCGGCCTCTTATCGTTTCGCCTCGTGGTTTTGCGAGCAAGGGAAGAAAAGGAGGGTGGAAAAGGATCCGTCTGCAAAAGGGGGTGGTTTTAATGTAGGAGTTTAATGACGCAATTTGCATAGCAGTCGATCTTTTCCGAATCAATCTTCGTTGCACAAAAGGAATAAAAAAGAATAATATTTCTTCAATGCTTACAATACATTTTTGTAAAGCATTTTTTACAGTAAATACATTAGACCGATAAAACAATCGGACACCATCGACCAAGAGTTAATTCTAATAATTGCCAAAGTAATATTTCGATCAGGAAATTAATCTCAATTAAAGGGAAGAATCAGAATTGGATATCAAGAATATTCTTCTTTCCCTCTTTCTTATCTCTCGTTAGCGATAAGAACGAGTACCTTGTTGTGTCCGTCGTTTCAATTGGAAACAGGTTTTCGATCGACCGTCCTAAATTACCATCGATCGTTTCCAGGTTCGATACAATTTGTCGTCGATAACGAGCGTACTCAGTATTCCACTTCGATAAAATGTTAATAATCCCGTTCCAGTGAACCGTCTCGCGAATTTATATATGTATATTCGTATCCATGTCATTTATTCGGTGAATCGAAACCGATAATATATCACGGACTGATAACGATCGCTTTACGATGGATAAGCGTTTGGAATCGGAGCAGCACAATTTCGTACGAAGGATCAATATGAAAAATAATGTTTACTTACACTTCAAGATATTTATAATAAGTGCTTTTGCCAAAAACAAATTTTAAACATGTCTTGAACTTTAAGAAGCTAGTGTCAGTTGAGTCTGTAATCTCTGATGAATGTACGTGTGGATTTGACGAACAATAAAGAAAAGAAGCTCTAACGACGGAATTTTGTGAAAATCGAGGTCGCGCTTTTGCGATTGCGAAACGTCCCGGTCTTTTCATCTGGTCGTCTTACAGCAATAGCGACTCGTCGGAAAGTTTGATTGTGTTGAAATGTAATCTACTCGCCGCGTAGAATATCAGATAGATTGAGAAATTCAGGAATAGGAAAGTTTAAGTAAATCGAGTTCGACTATTTTTAAACACGAGAATTGCAGAAGTGGAAACTTTTGAAAAATCGAGAATTAAAATAGTCGTTTGGTTCCAGGTCTCAAATACCTACACTCTGCCAGAATTCTACATAGGGACATTAAACCCGGAAATCTTCTCGTGAACAGCAACTGCGTATTAAAGGTAAGCAATTCGAACTTATGTCGTTAATGTAACGAACGTTAATAGAGAAAAGGGAAACGATTAGTCTGTGCGGATTGAGCCTTGAACAGAAAATGACACGTGTCGTTTGCGAATAGATCTGCGACTTCGGTTTGGCTCGGGTGGAAGAACCGGATCAGAACAAGCACATGACGCAGGAAGTGGTGACGCAGTATTATCGTGCGCCGGAAATCCTGATGGGTGCGCGACACTACACAGCCGCCGTGGACGTATGGAGTGTCGGTTGCATTTTCGGTGAACTGCTTCGTCGCAGGATCCTTTTCCAGGCACAGAGTCCTGTGCAACAGGTTAGCCCTTGTACTATTAATTTCTTTCAAAAATATTTCCTTTATTTCTGCATTGCAATTCTATCTCTCTGATGCATAATCTATGTTCTATCATCTTATAACTGTTTATCAAAGTTCAATATCTACACGAGGTGTGCATATGTCAAATATTTTTTATCGAATATTCTGATAGAAGTGAAATTACGTCGGGTACAATTGTCTACTGCAAACAAAGTTGGATCTGTAATAAATAGAACGCGTTTTCATCCCTTGATAAATCTATGATTAGAATACGTGGTGATCGAGAGGAGAATGAGAAAGAGATGGAGTATGACTTGCTCTAAAATCGAGGATATTCTCGTTCGCTTTCCAGCTGGAACTGATCACGGAATTGCTGGGCACGCCGACCCTCGAGGATATGAGGTACGCGTGCGAGGGTGCGAGATCCCACATGCTCAGGCGCGCGCCAAAGCCACCCTCGTTGACGGCCCTCTACACCCTCAGCAGCCAGGCGACGCACGAGGCTGTACATTTGCTTTGCCAGATGCTAGTCTTCGATCCCGTAAGTTTCATCCCCCGAAACGTGCCACGGCCCCCTATCGATTCCTTGATATTGATTAAGTATAGAATTCTTGTTTGTGATACGAAAAGAATATACCCTAGTTACGTTATATTTTCTGAAGTCAGTTAGAATGAATAAAAAAGTTTTATTATACAGAAATTGCGTTTGCCTTGGAAGTTCTTGCAAATGTAATTATTTATTTGTTGATAAAATGAAAGTTGGCTGAAGAATTTCCATTGAATTATCTACCTCACTCATAAAAATCAACATCGATAGAGAACAAGTTTCAAGTGGAGAGCTCGAATAGTCGATCAGTTTCCTTAGCAGATCGCAAAGTGGAATCTGGAACTTCTGTTTGTCCAGAAACGTTCAAGTTTCGGCTTTATCGGCCCTTAATCATTCTTATCGCAACGCGTTCAAGGAACTTAGAAAGTCGACAATCCGAAACCGATAAATCACAACTTTTCCCCGAAACTTAAATCTACAAATACCCGAAATGTTCACTCATTCATCAGTTCATAAATAATACCAACATCGATTCATTATACGTAAAATATTCATTATCAATTGTCTCGTACAGCAACCAAAAAATAAGAGTTAAAAATAGTCGAAAGAAAACTTGAAGAGAAGCTAGTTTGTATTACGAATATCTGATACATTTGTCAGAATTTCCCAGTAAAACTGCAGTGAAAGAGGATCTTAGCTGTTATTGGCTTCCATAGAATGAGATCGAGTTCTTTTTGTGGGTTGCTGAATACTTACAGACGAGCACAATGTCAAACTGTTTGTACAATACATTAATAATTCGTTCAAATTCTTAGATTTCCACCTTCGATGGTTTTGATAATAATTATGTAACAGACGGGAAATTTGCCAAAAGAAGTCGCTCTTTTTCAAAACCACAGATCTACCGTTTGACCGTGTACACGAACTTTTCACAGGATAAGAGGATCACCGTGGTGGATGCACTGGCGCATCCTTACTTAGACGAGGGTAGGCTGAGATATCACTCGTGTATGTGCACGTGTTGCTATACGACCAGCGGCGGGATGAGGCAGTACACGGGAGACTTCGAGCCGGCCACGTCGCATCCGTTCGATGATCTATGGGAACGGAAGCTGACCACCGTGCAACAGGTCAAAGGTAAGCGACGTTGAAAAAAATGCATTTTTCAATACCAGAAACAAGTTCATCCAGTAGATAGTATATCATTAGATACATGTATACATTTAAGGAGCTGCGATAGTACATAGTCGTAACTCGTGGTGCAATAAACTTCTGCAAGCTCTTCCTTGTAAAACCACTTGAGACGAATGTTAACAAAAAGCAAACGAGCAGAGAGTTATTAGCGAAAGGGCGTTTCCCAACAAGGCTGGCTACAAGGCGCCAGATTAATCGCGAACTGGGAAATAAGAAAAAGTTCATAGGCGTGAGTCACGCGGATTATTAATAGTAAACGCTGCGTTGCGTTGGGACACGTGCTGCTAGGACCTTACGCAGAACACGATGAATACGCGATAAAGTTTAGCATGCGCTTGCGAGAACGGTAGCCGCGATAAATCATCGTTTATCACCGGGAGACCGTGAAGTTATCGTCCGGCGACTTTCTTTCTATAGAACTGGGTCTAATGACGCATTTCAAAATCGCACGCCATTCGTCCGTTAGCTTGTTCAGATGTGAATTACAATCCTTACCCTTTTTCGAAGGGTATTGCCCAAGTTGCACGAGCAATTCTTATTTCTAGTTTCTGGAGATTGCTCTTCCATTTCATTAGAAGATGTTCTATATACGAATTCTGTATTTATAGCTCGTTGAATTAATACATTTTCTTTGATAAATAATCTTATAAAGCTTTTTAATGGTATCAGTAAATATTGCGTTAATTTAAATGACAGTTCTTAGTGATTAAGTGCAATAACACAATCCCACGTATTATGCATGTATTATAGTATGTAGCGCGTCTAACGTGTTCGATTTCGCATTCGAGTCGTGTCATAAGAGTGGCATGCGTTCGATGCTCGTATAAAGTAGCACTGCGTTTCTCGAGTCGTGTCCCAGCTGCCACACGTGTCCAAGACCTGTGTCGTAAGACGAAACACGCAATGAATCGGGAACAAAGAAGTCTCGGACAGAATGGGATGCCATTCGATAGTTTTCTGAGAAGTTCGTAAACTTTTATTGCTGGATCTGGCAGTAAACGAAGACAGTGACACCATTTCTTTTCAGATCCCTTTCTTGAGTATAGATTTTAGAAAGAGTTGGTAAAAATGCGATCCCATTACAGATTTATGTTGAAATCATTTGTGATGCCCAAATTATTGTGACACAAGAGAAAATTTATGTTGGTTTAGATAATAAAAGCAATCCTGTTTTATCTGGTTGAACAGACGATTTATTACGTAGATTGAAAAGTTCTGTGACTCTCGTAAATTCGAGAACGGACAATAATATGATAATTTGACTTTGTTTGTTTCAGAGGAAATGCACAAATTTATAGCAGAACAACTGAATACATCGCGGGTGCCGCTTTGCATAAACCCGCAGTCCGCGGCGTTCAAGAGTTTTGCAAGGTAAGCCATAGGTAACGGATCATCTAGGTTTTCTAAAACGATCGATTATTAGAAATAATATGCATACTCTGAAGATAACGAGTTGTTCGCAAACTTCGTAGCGAAATGTCAAAACAATTTCCTATGCATCCTCAATTTTTTTTGTGCATACTATTACGTTGGGATAATATCTTTTTTACAAAAATCTTATCAAATGGTAATAATGTATAAAAAATGTTAATCGGTCGTCGAAGACGCTATGGAGATTCCGAAGAACCCGACAAATTAGGATAAGACAAGTAATCGGCTATCACGGCCGCTGATAGGGAAAGATCTGTTAACGAATAACGGGGAGACCGAGTCCTCGAGAATCGAAGAGCTTCCTTTCACTGAATTTTCCTCTCGATGACCAGCATCCATACCCAGTCCTTTCTCCTTTGAGAGACCAATCGAAACCAGAACCGATTCGAATCTCGTGGCAGAAATTAAGAAAAGAACGAAAACGCGAACCTAGACTAGTAGACGGGAGGGTGGGGAAGACAAGGTGCGCGTGTAGTACGTGAAAAGTGGGGGAGAGTTAAAGGGTTCGCAGAGAAGCACGCAATGTATTTTCTTTCCACGATGAAAGTCGATGCAGTAAGAGCAGGATTGAAAGAAGAGAAAGGAGAAGGAAGGAAGCAGAAAAAGGCGGGGACAAAAGACAGCAAAAAGAAGTGAGAAAAGGGCAGAGAAGCGGGCATGAGCGTATCGTGGACGGAAATTAAAAAACCGAGAAACTAGAAAGGGAAAAGAGACGAGGCGGGAGAGAGGCGGCACGAGAGAGTGGAACGATCGAAACGAGCCAGGAGAGGAACAGTCTTTTGTCCCTCGACGACCCTCGCTGATCGACGTTCTTTTGCCGTTTTCGACCCTCCGAAACAAACCGAAAACTCTGCTTGGTTCTTTCGACGCTACAGGGAAGCGATTAAGAATTCAATCTCCACAATATCGTTTTAGTTTACAGACGCGTACGCATATTTGTTTCATTCCATGAAAAGCATCGTATGAAACGTTCGAGAATGTAATTCGGTCTTTTGTCCCCGTACCAAAAAGATGGAAGGGAAATCGACAATCAGAATGAAACGATAAGAAGCACCCCTGTTTAAATATAGAAATGTTCAAACAGAAGGAATAAAAGGTAGAACTAAAAGATTATCATACAGATCCAAAAGGAAATATTATTAGAAGTCACGATAGATGATGAACACTTTAATCTGTTAAGAGAATCAGATAGAGAAAAAAAGTATTGAATTATTTCTTTTCATATGTGATCTTGAACTTGAAAGTGTGTAACGTTGTTTCTCGTGTTGCTTACTGCCGTCAAGTTAGAGCAAGCCGATCGCCGACCCAGCGCCCTTCGCCGCGTATACGTACACGTTACTACTACCACTACCAGTACCGAATCAGCTATCTACTACCACTGTCAGCTACTATCGACTACTACCGCTATCGTCTACCACTACTACTACTACCGCTACTACCACTACTACTACCACTACTACTACTACTACCAATCGTGTTACGTCTCCTCGTGAACGAACCGAACGAACAGAGAGTCAGCTCTAGCCGGCACGACCTCGCTCGCTGAGGTACTTGAACAAACCATTTTACCAAACAATATATTTTTGTTACGTTTTTTACGTTCGTTAACATTGTTATCATATATTTGTTCGTACTACATTTAGTTTTAGTTTTGTTTGCTCTTTTAGTTCTTACCCCTGTTCTCTGATGTCTCTCGTCATCTTACATCAACACTATTGTCAAATAATGTTATACCATCTTTGCCATATTGTTACTCGCCTTGCTTCTTACTCGTTTTTTTAAATACTCTGTTCTTTTGTTTTTCTTTGTTTGATTAGAGAGTGCATGAGTGAAAGAGAGAGAGAGAGAGAGAGAGAGAGAGAGAGAGAGAGAGAGAAAGAGAGACTGCTTGATACTGTGCATATGTGTATACGTAGTAAAACCTGTCGTATTCGTGCAGATGTAAATGATCGAGTAATTTTCAAGTCAGTCGTTGATTTTATGCAATCACGAAAATGGATTAAAAGTCTTCATAAGTTTGCATACATTCAATGAAAAAATGGAAACAGAATAAGCTACTGTTTTTAATTAACTTCTTTAATGGCAAAATTCAATACAATTGAAATATCAGAACCTTCGTATCTCGTAGATTTGGAAGATAACGTTTGATATTAAAATATTGGATAACAGAGTTTTCAAATAAAAGTTTTGATGTTAAAATTCGAGTACGAGAGGTTCTACCGTATACGATCATATTATACCGTGGACGAACACGCAGTTAACGAAATATAGTTGAGTACCAGATATATACTTATATATTATGTGTACATATTATATTATTTATTCTATGTGTGGTGAATCCTCTAGAAATATACGCGTACCGGATACGCGCCAGCGACCAGCTCTCGACCGACCGACTTCCGATAGTTCCGATCCGAGCCTGACACCAATCGAGAAGCCCTTTGCGGGGTTACTCGGAATCGTAAATCTTCTATAATCGAATTTGTTTTCTCTATTGGCCTGCTCCTCGAAGGTTTGCCAATTTCAACGATCGATCGATCCTCGTTCCCGATCCTCCAAAGCGTTTCAAACCCTCGTACAATTATTCAACCCTTATTCTCTTAGTTCAGATGCGGTCTCTTTAAATTCCATCGAATAATTTTAAAGTTCGCCAAGCTAATAATAAAATGTTTGATTGAAGAATAATTTGCCATCACAGAATTGGAAACAAAATATATGTGAAAAGTTATATTATAAAATATATCAATAAATGTTCGTGTTTGAAATCTCAGAATTTCTAGTGATAAAGATTAAGGGGAGAGCAATTAAAGAGAATAATATAAAAACGCAAAGGGGGTTGTCTTCTTCTTTCTCGAGGAAGGAATTCGTCGAGTTCCTCCACGTTTTTTGAAATGCTTAAACGGCCAGTTAGAGTGGCCAGTTTACACGCAGCGGGGCATGGCTCTCGACGCCTCCACTTCTGAATACCTTCGCGATAAAGATAAAGAAGCCACGGATGTGTCTCCCCCGAGGGAGAAGATATTCAACCGCCGCCTTTCATCCAAGTTTCGTCAGAGGAACGTCTGCTAATTAGCAGAGTAGTTTCTCGTACGAGCAAGTAACGAAACCTCGGATCATGTACAATTGACGCGTGGTAGAACACTCGGCTGATAATCCTTGAAAGTTTAACAGGTGGAATTGAACCGCCTTGAAACCAAAAATAATCGCAACCCCAATTTCATTTACTTTGTATATTGTGAAAATTAAGTATCATTGAAGTGAGTGCTATGAATGTAGTCCCATTAATTGCCACGATTTTCATTTTGGATGCAAGTTTGTTTAATTTGATTTTATATTTGGATCGATCTTTGAGGAGCTTAAGAAAACAGAACAATTAAGCGATGAACAGTCGAAGAAATATATACATAATACAATGTGTCTTATCTTCGTTTCTACGTTAAGTGGCTGGTGGCTGGTTTGCGTTTCGAGTCGCGTTTGTGAAAGAGTGGTACTTGTAAATAAAACGCTGAGAGAGAGCGGCTGAAAAGAACGCTTTGTTGGACACGAGTGCAAGAAGGCCTGATCAACCATGCAGCCTTCAGTTCGGAAGAAAAGAATACATATGTGTATATAAAAAAAAATTAAGCGATTGGACTGTCGCGTCGTGATGCATTCAGAACGAGATTGAACGAGACAAATAGAATACGAGAACAGAACATAAAACTCTCTTTCGTTAGATCCTTGGTCCGTGAAAATCAAACGCTTAAATTGGAAAAATTGTCTCAGAAAGTATCCTCATAATACAAATATTTTCCTTGCACCACAATAACTATGCATTTTTGCAAAGATAATCTTTTCTCA
>NW_017157935.1:1135227-1156728 GCF_001652005.2 Ceratina calcarata
TGGCACAATGATTTTTTACGCTGAAGTCATAATTCATTTTAAAACTTGAACATTGAGAACATGTTCCGCGTTTTTTTATTATTTTTTTTTTGGTCATACAATATTTTTCGAATTTCTAAATGTACTAGGTCGTTTAAATTTTTTTGCAAATGTGAAAAATATAGCCGACGACGATGAGAAACTGAAAAGAGAATTTTTAGCTCGTTCGTCGAAACTAAACCAGCGGACGTGCTTTTCGGGCGAGAACCGACACAAGCCGCGAGACTATTACTGTCATTTCGCCAAGTCCGGGACGCGACGCCGCCGCCGGTTTCGGCGAAAATTTTGTTGACCCACAGGGTTTGCTTTGCCAAGAGAGATTATACCGCGATCTCAATTAACGAACGAAACTTTGCTAATTCGTTCATTTCACTGAAAGTTCCCTCGCTAAAT
The DNA here is from genome assembly GCF_001652005.2 of Ceratina calcarata. Lineage (NCBI taxonomy): Eukaryota > Metazoa > Arthropoda > Insecta > Hymenoptera > Apidae > Ceratina > Ceratina calcarata. The sequence goes on from NW_017157935.1 coordinate 1,135,660, forward strand.
CGTGAAGTACAGACTTCATAATCGATTTACCTTGCAGATTTTATTGAAATATATGTCGCGTATATTTCGGTAATTAAATGTCTTCTGGAGCAACCTATGTCTTTTAACGTTTCAAATATTATAAATCAAATATTAATATTCTTTACTTATGAAAACGATAACCACGTGTGAAATCTAATAGTGGAATCGCGTGCAGATATGGGGGTGGACAAAAATGAGCGATCATTTTCACACAGTTTAGAAATAAATTTGTCGAACTGGGGCGAGGGTAAATATTTCTACGATTGACTTTTTTCTCAAGAACTTGGCAAGGCAAAGCCCGAAATCATCGAGACAAATCGAAGGCTTAAACGCGGGAGGAGAAAACAAGAAACGACGAAATCGTGCGTTATTCTTAAAGGGCTAACGAGTGGAGACGTTACAAGAAAAGAACAAGACAAACGGAGAAAGAGAGACACACCGGAATAATAGAAAGAAAGAAAGAATCGAATACATAAGTAATTGAGAAACGAAAAACGTATATAAAGAATCGTGATTAACGGACGGCTGTCACGCAAGCTGACAGCTGCATGGAAATCAGATGAAGCGTGTTTTTTCCTTTTTGTTCAGCTCCAGACCTGTCGGTCGCATCATCCCCCTTTTCTTCCGTTGTCTTCCCGGCAACGTAGAATTTGAAGAATCGAGAATCGCTATTGGCGGCGGTCCACAAGCCGCCGCGCCGTGGCCTCGTTTAAAGTCACCCGTTCGATCATTCCAGCTATGCGCAACCTCGTATCTCAGTCAATAAACAAGTCGTCTATCCATTTTGAAAATAATAAATAAAAGCACATACTGCTCATTGATATAATTGTTCAAAAAAAATTTCATCTCTCATTTTTGAAAATTTTCTTACCATATTGATAATTTGAACTACTTCATATAAACTTGGATAGCAACTTTTTTATGATAATTCCTCCATAAAAATCATATTTGAAACTTAAACACGTTTCTCGTACGATTTCTGTTTAGTTGACTGAATTAGTATTGGTTTGACCAAAGAAGACATGTTTTATGCACATGGCAATTACACATTTTGCAACAATGAATTATTGAAATTTAACTTACTTATTGGCTGATAAATGTTGTTCTCAAATGAGGCGGGATAACAGAACGCGTGATCGAAACGTGACCGTACGATCTCGAAAATGCGAAATGACTCTTCGAATCGATCGTCACGAGAACGCAGAGGACGTCGAACGGAAAATCGTCTCGCGGTTGGAGCCGTAGATTGAATAAAAGCGATCTAATTCACGCTTTTGTCATTCGACAAGAGTACGTAATTAAAAAAACGAGTACCACATGATTGATGCATACATATTAAGTTGGTGCATACGAAACATTTTCTTTGAACACAGCAGATGCACTTTCTGTTTCATTTAAATAATTTATCAGTTACTTCTATATCTCGGTGAATCATTAAATGATTTTGAGCACGAATGATGATTATCTGAAACCTGTAAATTCTTTGATGACTCTTTTTGCATTTATTATTCGTTCCAGTGATATCTAATTTGTTTTCATTGTCTTTGATAAAGGACTCGTACAAAATTAGTCACTGCTTCAATTAAAATGTTAATAATTATGTTTCAATGTCTTCAAACAAAATTGCAATGTCTTTATTATGAGTCTGGCTGAAGTATGAATTATTTCCAATAAAATGATTTCATGTTTGCTTTGATTTATAATAGGCAACGATAAGAATGAAGATAGACTGGAAAATTTGAAAAATAGTATGCACCAACCTAATTTATACGTAGAAGTAATGCAATAATTGTACAGGATCGAGACACACGGTAGAGAGATCGAAGTACTATAGAACTCTATATAATACCCCGTAGTTTTATAGTACGAATACAGCCTTGTTCTTTGAAACCTTTAACTGTCGATACTTATGGAGTTGTTCCTTTGTTTTTGTATTAGGCGCGTGCATTAATTCGGTGCATTCAAGTTTACTCTAATAGCAACTATAGATTTCCTTACAAAAATCAATTTTTAATTTGTGAGAATATTTCACACGTCCAATGAGTTTTAGCATAAACTAATTTTTATCAATTCCCGTATTATTATTTATGTGATGCACTTTTAATATCCGTATGGTACTGAATTAATTTACACATTTAAAGCCTTGTTTGCGATGTTTCGTTTATTTCGTGTTAATTTTTGTTGGTTGTTTCGTTAGTTGTTTAAGTTGTACAATAATTCTCTCGCCGATTGTATTTTGACACTTTCGAGACGCACTGCTGCCACTCGTTGACGATATATGCTTCGCTCCATGTATGTACATACGCGTACATATATGAAACCCATTTTCCACCACTTCCTTTCCCTGGTGCCCTGATTGTTTAGCCGATGAGACTCGAAGTAGCGTTTTTTTGGAACGAATGCTTTCGACGATTGCCCACACGACCGTACGAGAGAGAAAACCTTTCCGATAGCGAGGAGCACTTTGCACTTTCGTCAGTGTACAATTTTCCGTTCACTTGTTTGTTTCTTTTCCTTTCGATTAGACGGTCAAATCTCCGCGCGCGAGGGGTATCCGTCGAGCCACGCGAACACGTAGACGAGTCTAACTGAACCACGGGATTACTATTTAAAATACAGTTTATCTATAGATTGCTTTGTGCCATGTTTGTAATTCGTGCTGTGTTGAAAAGTTGCAGAAAAGAAAAAGAATACGTGGAGTCGTCTCGTTGATCTTGGCTCGAAGGATACCCTCGCTACTGTGGGGCTTAGTAAAGCTGCGATTAAAAAAAAAAAGTGTGCGAAGAGGAACTAGGAAGACGAACTAAGATCTGATAGAAAGAGAAAAGTGCCTTGCGAACATTTTACCAAGTCCCCAGTCCGAAAACTGTGCGTTCGATCCGAACACGGGCACAGAGATATCGGAGATTTGACAAGTAGCTACCACCACCATCTCTGTTTCTTACTTCTCGCAAGTTTTTTCACTTCCGAGAGAGTTAAAAAAAAAAAATACAAACGCAAGCGAACAAAAAAAGAGAAGAAACGAACGAAAAACGAAACGCATAGCAAATAAAGATTCGTTTTCCGTAAACAAAAAAAAAAAGAAAAATGGCAAGCACTAATGATCTGTTCGTACGACTTGCAGCTCCACGGTGGCTCATCCCTCGGAATTGCCACCCTCTCCTCATCAATGGGAATAAAAAGATCCTTCCTCCGAAATCGCAAACACGGGCGCCGAAGTAATCGCTACACGCGAAGAGAGAAGACGAATTTCCGACAGCCTGAAGATGGAAACGGGAGACGGGAACCGAGAGAGATGGACAAAGGAACGTGGGGGACGAAATAAGCGTGGAAGGGTACGTAGGCTGGAACGGGAAGAAACTGCGAGATTCGGGGTGGACCGAGAAGAGGAAGAGGAAGAAGAAAAGCCAAGAGAGACAATAGACTGCCGAGCACTAAAGCCTCAATTTTCGACTAGCTGAGATATATATATACATAGTCACGTGTATGTATATAAATATCTATTAAGTATAAATATATTATACGTACCGCAGTATACATACGTGAAAGAGGGAGCCTAGAGAGGAAGAAAGTAAAATACACGCGCGAAAGCGTTTATACAAAGTTTCAAAGTTAAACTAGGAGGTCCACCTATCTACACCCAAAAACGGTTCTTTTTCTATCCATACCCAGAAAATCCTTCTCTTCGTTTCCTCGTCCTTTGAATTCTGTGTGTCCTCGATAGAACAATGTGTATTGGAATTAAATCGTCCGATGAATCTATCATGTATTTTAGGAATCCTCGCGATTCTTATTCTATCTTCAGTCACAGAAGGTGGTTTCTTTAAGATGAGAGATCATCTTTTCACGTCAAATAAGCTAGCAATGGAATAGCTTACAACCAAAAATGGGATCGTCAAAATCGTGGGAACCGGACTCGGTTCTCGTTTGAAATCCATGGTTTCGAAGTCAATCGTAGCTCGCTGAATAATTAGCGATACAATTAACTCAAAAACCGCTTTCGTCCTTCCTTCGCCAAGAATCGCATCAGCCAACATGTCTCGCGAAGGAATAATCGACGCGCCTGAGAATCGATGGAATAAGACGTATAGACAGATTGTAATCGCGATCGATGGAAACGATACAGGTTTTCAATCTCCTGTCTTTATTTCATTTCGCCTTATTTATTTTTCTGCATTTTTTGCTATATCCTCGTGAGGCTCTTTTTATTTATACGTCGTACGATCGCCACTGTTTTTATGCTGCTTCTTCTCGATTTTTTTTTGAGGAGGTACAATCGTGCACAAAAGCGGAAGGAAGATAGCCTCGGTCGTTCTTTACGAATGACCTGTTCGTGATTAATAATTACGTCTAATATGTATATAACGTATTTGTCAATGGAACAACTTTTCTTCCGTCTTGATACCGATAAAGCGCGTCGCCACGCTATTATTTTTTTCATTTTTCTTTTAGATGCGTACGTTACACGTATTATAATAGAAGCGTGTAAAATAGTAAAATGAACTGAAAGTAAAAGATTATTCGTAGATGGAGCAACCGCGAGTACTCCGGTTTACCTTGTACCTGCTGAAGCGGAACAACGAGAGGAGTCGTTTTTCTCGATCGGAGAAAGTATCTTGGGATCTCGAATTTAACCGTGATCAATTGCAGAACCGTGCGCATGGGATAGGTTCCTCATGATGGATCCGTAGAATCGATCACACGCACCTTTTATTCCGATCTAAACGGATTTCGAACACGTTAAACCACCTTACAACGCGTTAGAGTTTGTAATCACCGTGTCCCATCGATGATACACGATCGAACCTCGACGAAGAAAGAAAACAAGAAACAGCGAGCGCCGAAGAAAGAAGAAGCAGTATAGAAAAACTGTAAGAGAATTGAAATTGAGGGTCGTGGATAATCGCAGACAATTTTCAAAGTTCGGTGAAAATAATCCTGACTTCAGAAAGGATGTATAGTTAAAATCTGGAATCGTATTTTTAAGGCTTTGAAGGATAGAGAGGACATTACTCTCAGTTTGGAGAGAATTTGAAAAGCCATGGATTTTCGATTGCGAGCTATTCTAACACTAGTTCGTTTTGACGTGAAAAGATGGTCTCCAATAAATGGTTTAGATGGATTAATTCCAATAAATATATCCGAGGACCGGAGAGTTCGAAGGACGAGGAAATGAAGGCGAGGATTTTCCAGATGTAAATAGAAGAAGAATCGTCCACGAGTAGTCTTTGGGTGTAGATAGATAGACTTCCTAGTTTAATTTCAAAACTTTGTATAAGCACTTTCATATGAGATCTCGCTTTGGTTTCTCCTTTTTTTCTTTTTATTTTTAGACTTGAACGATCGCTCGAATCACGGCCTCCGGAGTATATTTGCCGAATCGCGTTTCAATTAGCTAATTAGGTCTCATTATTTTATACGCGACATCATTCACGCGAACGAGATTATCGTCGTAATCCTTTTAGAAAGAGATAGAATTATCTCTCGACTCGGATCGCCAATCTCGTCTGTATTACCATGTAATATCTAACAATACATCACCGTTACGAGTCGAATTCGGGCGCACTCTGAGGCCGGACGATGACGAGCTCGCGGTGTATTCATAAATTACGTTCTGAGTGTGATTTTTAGTTTAAGGAAAAACTTAGGTAGCCAGTAGAATTTTCACGTGAATTATCTTGTAGGATATCTTTAGGTAGCGATTTAGCATAGTAGCAACAAAAAAAGAATGAAAAAAATGAAACCTCGTTTTTCATCGAGAGACGAAAGCAACGCATGTGTTCTCTTTTTTAAGCAGACTCAACTAATTTCTACTACGCAACTATCGTGACGAGATTTACTTTCTTAGACCGATCCGCTATCAGATTTGCCTCTCTACCAATCATCCCTTTCGTCGGATCGGTCTAGGAAAGTAAATCTCGTCAAGAACGATCGATTGTCTTTCAAAACCCGGGAAAAAAGGTGTGTACGCTCGAGCGAGGACTTCGAAGGGAGTAACAAATTCGCACTCGATTAACACTGTCAGTTGAAACTAAATTAAAAATATTGCAGTAATAGGAAAATAACTTGCATTTGCAATGCACGTGCAATTTTAAATCATTTAAAATGAATTAATTAGAATGGTAAACATTCACTGCTTATGCGATGTTATCATAAATCAACTTTGGTTTATGAAAATGTAATACGTAGTTCAATAAATATAGACAATTCGTTCCGATCATACAAGTAGCTAATGAATTACTTTAGATCACACTTCTTGTTGATTCATTTTGCGTAAAGAAGATGTGTGGAAGAGTTGAGTTTGTTTTCTTACTGCCGCAATATTTTCAAATTGAAATTTGCCAGATGCGTATAACCTATACATTGCGACACGGTAGCCTTCTTTCGTCGAAGTCTTCATTTTGTATAATTGACAACCGCCGATCTGATCGTGTTTCGGTTTAATTAACCGAAGCGCCTGTTCGCGTCATTCTTGTAAATATAGGTCAGTCACACCATGTACATACAACAATTACGATAGTAGCTCATTCGAATTTTTCAAATCATTCGTAAACGAAAATCACGAGCGATCGTGGCCTCGATTATACGAACATTTTCGTATCGCAAACACATAAATGGACTACCTTGATCATTGAGATCATCTCACCGCTTTCATGTAACACTGTATTCATCCACTTTCACGGGAATAATATTGATAATGTGTGCAATTCGTTGATTTTAAGGTGATCTGTGGTATAATAAGTATGATGAATTTATCTAATGAATGAATTAATTAATAATCAAGCAAGCATGCAAGGAATATAAAAAGAATATTTGGACGGAATACGAGCGTTTCTTAAACTTTGGCAAATGTTCATCCGTTTTAAATCGTTGATCACATTTTATAAATACGAAGCTGCTTTAATTATTTGTACGGGACGTTTCGCTGCTTTACGAATTCGCGAAGCTTCTCACTTTTAAAATTCGAACTTCATTTAAATGAGTTTTTAAATGTAAATGAAAACCTCCGAAATGGTTTCCTCCTAGTTTTATCGCGGACTTTCATGGCCCTACTATTCTTTAACACCGTTTCACAAGACTTCGGTCCATCCGGAAGCTGATGTACTCAGCGAATCGAAGTTGGCAGTTTTCTTGGAAAGTGCTAAATTGATTGAGAGCAAAAGGAAGGCCGGAAGGAATTCTTTATCTATTTGAGAGGTAGAACGCCACGGTCCCGTCTAAGTTTTGCAATAGTCCGAAGTTGTAATTTAATTGATCATCGGCGGAAAAGCGCGGAGGAAGGTAAAAGGCAGAACGTAGAAAGCGAAACGAAAGTGTACGTATGCATGCGAGAAAAGAACAAGAATGGAAGACGGAAGAGACACGTATGTGTGGCTCGCGTGAAATTGATGTTTCCTATTAAACGAGAAATAAAAAAAACAGATGTGTAGATGTTTACTCAACAAGATTTGTAAATATGTAGCTCACTGTAGCTGGTCAGTTGGGCATTTAAATTGTAAACGTACGTTTAATTATTTTACCTAATGTAAAATAATGAGAGTACAAGTAGTCTCCATCTTGTCGCTTTTAATTAGGTACCTATGTAAATTAGATAATGACTAGTTAAAAGCGACAAGATGGAGGTTCCTTGTATTCTTGTATACAACTCTAGCGAATATGCCTTCATTATGGAAAGTGGCTGGCAGATGATGCACCAAACAATAAAGATAACTGCAGACATGAAAAAAAAGTAAAAGAGAAATAACGTAAACTCTTGTCTCCGATTTGGCACACCATTTTTTCTTTAATTCCTACCTCAACCCACTTTTTATTTTTCTCCGTTTCGTCTTTCTTATTTTCATCCCTGATCGGACCATTTCTTTCAGGTTTTTAGTCCAGCATTACGAGTTCAATTCAGCTTTGCTTTTTCAGTCACTTTTGTTTATCCTCGGAGAGACAGAGCCAATTGGTGGAAAAATTGAATCGAGAACCATGAAACTGACAAGAGATAACGCGATCACAGTGAGCCACACGAAGTTTTAGAAAATATTTTATTCTGAAAGAGAAATGAGAATTGCGAATTAGACATCATGTGAAATTTCAATTACTCAAGATCACTATGAAAGAAATGCAAAGGGGGAATTGTAAAAAACTAATGAAAACCGAAGACCTGTCTTTTCTTTATTATTCAACAATAAAATAGGAGGCTTCCTCATCTGTCCTGATATAAATATTTTCTCGAGGACATGATTCCGAACAATCTACCGCACTTACTCTCTGAGACATACGCAAAAATATATTCGATAGTTCATTAATTTCAAAGTGATTGAAAATCTTTGCAATAGTTATAAAATAATTGGCTGGCGTGTCTCTCTGAGAATCTTACACGTGCGCAGATCAGATTATTAGTCGAACGACGAGGCAAGAGGGTCGTAGATTTTTGCATCCCTTTAATCCTAAACGAATCCAGAGAATTTCTAGGCCAAGCACTTTTCGACACTTCTGCGTGTATAATGGACGGACATAAAGCACGTTTTGAGAAGGGAGAATAGTTTATTCTGTCGCTTCGTTCACATACGAAGATTGGAAACGTGACGATCTGTCGTTAGTAACTAAGAGGCCTTAACAATATTGCGTTTACGATGTAACAACACAGATACACGAATACACATGTTGGATCAACTTAAGCATAGAATAGAACACACATGCAGGAGATAGTATTGAGCACGATCCAAGAAATTAATCAATGTAATTAAAGGAACTGGAGGGCCCCGCGACTATGCATAAGTAGAATCTACTTTCTATGTACAATCGTCACTTTCCTGTATAAATATACATATTACGCAATATGCATGTATATATACAATTTGGGAATTCAAAGGGATTATGATAAAATCGCACTGTGTAAAATATAGAGATCGTGAAGTATTTAGTTTTGGTGTTAATTGATGTGTAATGCACTATCATTACCTTGAAAGCGTAGTCGCAGGGTCCTGAAAAAAATGGTTTCAAAATGCGGATCGCTTTGTTTCATTCTGCACTGATTTAAGGACGAGATATTAAAGAAGCGTTTACTAGTTTGAAAGCGAATGCAAACGACTTATCATTGTACGTTGGTTACTTAAAAAATATTTCCAAAGTTGAAAATGCTTTTCTATCTTTTGTCTTAAAACTGTTACTAACGTAAGTGAAGTGAATTAAAATGAAAGATCGTTCAATTTTTGGGGCACTTCTCAAATTCGAAATTTAGTAAATAAAAAGACAAGGAAGCAGAATGGAGCAAAGCGAACTGATTTGTACAGACGCCGGATCAGATGTGAAATACGGGTTCTGAAGCTGAATACACGGGATAAATGTGTATATCATTTCGCACGTGCCACGTTTACAGCGTATCGAAGTTCTTCCCTGGGAATACAGTTTCTTCGCATCAGCACTGCCAATTTTATCATTGTTAGAATAAAATGAATAAGTCGTCATCATCGACCCTATTCGCTTTGCTCGTGTTTATTCCATTTTGGTCTCGTTAATAAAATCGAAGACGCCAGAAGGATTTCTCGAAAAGCGTACTTTCGATTCTCTAAATGCCCGTTTCTGATAATGATTTTTAGTTATCAGTATACGCGAATTTCTGTGCAAGATAAATTTACAAAATAAAATCTATATAGAAATTTATTTTAAGACTATTAATATGCATTTTATTTTTTGTCCTATGTCTTGAACAACTATATGCATTTTGTATAGTTTCATTAGATACATTTCTTTTTATGAATGTATAAAAACCGCAATGTAATTGTCAGTTATTATCGATGTACTCCAATCTAATTTAAGAAAGTCGAATGCTTTTCGAAGAATCTGCCTAAAGTTTCCAATAGTTTCAAATTTTTATAATAGGGCAGGTGGGCAGATTGAAAGAGAAAGTAGTTCGTCACGTGCGTGTAATATCTGTAAAAATGAAGATATTGTAGCAAGTCGATCGACAAATAGGAGTCATCGTCGATGATCGTTGTATATAACTCGACACTCTTTTAGTACTTCTAAGCATGTAAATATGAACGTTTTAACCTCGAGAGATTCGCGTACCTTGAAAGTAGTTCGAAGCCTTTTCACAATTAGCGATAAAGAAATAAATGATGATAACACGTCGATGTTCCCTTGGCACCACTTGGGGAATTACATCAAAAGAGAGAGAGAAATATACGTGTATATAAGGAAGAAGCGAGTAGACACAAACAGAGAAGAGAACCTTAAATACGTTGTTGTACATAGTAAAAATTATAAAAACTGAACGAAGAAGTCTTTAAGGTTCTAATGTTTCAACCATGTAAAAATTGTTTAAAAACTAACAATCATATAAATGTTAAAATGAACATCGAGCTGTAAAAATTTCGCTCGTTTATAAGAATTTTCCAACCTACCATTTTTCTAATGACCTATTTCCTTAATTAAACAGTTAAATCCTGAAACATAGGTTCAAAAATATTTTATTTACTGTTAAAGCAACTTCAGTTGCATTTGAAATTGTTTGACAAAACAAATACTAATTCCTAATCGTTTAACTGTTTTCCAAATTTTCTTTCCAAACAAATTGTTTCCAGATTTCTCTTTTATCATAACTTAATTTTATCCCTGCCTCTCTCTCTCTCTCTTTTTCTACACACGTGCGTATACATACGTATTAACATATAACACCGATAAATGTAAAATAAACTGAGAAATAATAATACTTTAGAGATTAGGCTCAACGATCCGGCACTTTAAAAAGATAATTTCGTACGTACGAACGGGCTACTTTTCAATCATCAACTATCTTAGTTGCACTTTCGCCGACACTTCGCAAGTCCGGTGTGAATGGAAGTGTCAATGAAACGATCATCGCTAAAGTAAACGATTATCCACGATTCGAAAGTAACTCTGACGTACGTATCGAGCGAGGATATATTTTTTTTAACAAAATACCTCGATGGCATGACAATTTTACTCGTATAATTCGTGGCTGTTAAACTCTTTTCTCACAATTCATTCATTGTATATGAAATATACATATATATATATAGCAAGTCTCGAATTCTTTAGAATGTTCGTCGAGAAAAGGGAAACGGACCGAGACGACCGAGTTTTAACGCAGAATAAAGTACAAGTGCTCGATCGTTGATCGAATTATCGTCTATTTATTGTTCTGCGTGTCCCTCGTTTTAGATATCTCGTAAATTGTAAATATATCAGTCGGCCGATGGAGTCCTCGCGTTTAAAAATGACGAAAAAGAAAAGCTCCTCTGTGATAGTACCAAATAGATAGTCCCAACCAGAACGATGTTCCGAGTTTAGCCACGAAATTAAAGTATAAACAGACTCGTTTATAATTGATAACAAAATCACAATTGTACTGCAAGTTTACCAAATCTTTACATAATTAAAAGCTGAAATTTAAATAGATTTACATAATAATGTACATATTTTAACACTTACTTTACTTTGAATATTTATTCGCAATTAAATAAATTCCATGCGTCTTTTGTGTATAAAAAAAAGTGCAAACTATTCACGATTATTAGGAAAAACCACGTTGGGACTCCTTAAGGCAAATCTTGACCTCTTCCTGCTTGTTAACCCTCGATTAAGGCAATTAACAGCGGAACGTGTACATATGCAGCGAAACCTTTTCAACGTCACGTGTACGCCAAGTGATAAACGTGTGAACGTCTTTTAGAAAACGTTTTTATTTACAAAACGTTCCATTCATCTTATCACCGTTTACCATTCGAAAGCATTCTACTTGGAACATTTTTCTGTTAAATTGTTAATAGCGAAACGTATCTGAATTTGATTGATTATAAGTGAATCAAATATTCTGCCCTAATGCACGACATGTGTAACGAATTTTCCTGTGTAAACGCAGTTACATGTAGACGTAGGGTCGTTTCCGTAGCGATGCGCACCACAGGAAATTCACGGCCAAATAGGGATACTCGTATGCCCTTTACACATACACGTGGACACACACGAGACACTTGTAAAATTTCATAGAGTCACACGGGTCACGCAGTCGTGACCCTTCTGTCAAAAGAAAATAGATAGATAGATATTAATAAAAATTGTAAAGGTTCATAGACAGTTTTTACCAGAACAAAACTCTTCAGACTGTAAAAATTCTTCCCTGAAGTAATTCGTGTAATTATTTAATTAATTAGCGGTGGAGTTTCAGTTCGTTTCTATCTCGCGTGCGGATGACATTTAACGTACGTTTCCTCTTTCTCTTCCTGACAACTTCCTCGAATATTTCGCGAAACGACGCCGATGGAAATCGACCGAGAGCTCGAGGAGAATTTGCCAAGAAATCGTCGACCGCCCCGCGAAACCTGTACGTATTATCTATTTAAAAAAAAAAAACGTTCATTCGTCAAGAAGAAGACCGACACCGTGTATAATGTATATGATAGATACTATGTCCCAACGATAGCTGGTAAGAGTTAATTAATATTTGTAGGTAAAGATATAGGAATAAACGAAGTAGAAAGGCTGATCTCCGCCGTGTAATTTTTGTATTTTTGAGAAAAGAGAGGCTGGCCGGCGACGATTTAAATATTGTACGGTGACGAGACACATTGTAAAACAGTACAACTTATTATTATTAACAATTAAATAGTAGACGACAGCGATTGTAACTACGAACTAATCATTGTAATATAAAATTCGCGGCTGGGCGACGAGAGAATATCCCGCGGACGTTGATCACGGCGATTTCCTGGCGAACTCGATTCTCGGTGGACGAATTTAAGAGAGACAAATATTTTTGAAAACTTTTCCGGGAAGATATTTTACGCGAAATTCAGAAATACGGGTGACGAAAGAAGCAAAGATTAGACGAGGTGGTAGGAGGCGGTAACGAAAATTGAATTTTCGACGGTTCGATACGAGATGAAAGCGTTTTCGGTCGAATTTCCATCTGCGTCGTCGCCAAAGCGTCGGGGGCTTCGTTCTCTTCGATATGTATGTAACTAGAAAACGCGTGATAAGACTCGAGGCCGTCGTGACGAAGACGGCGGCGTGTACTTAATAATTGTAAATAAGGGAGGAACTGTAAAGAACCGCGGAGGGAGTAACCACTAAGTAACATTATGTGTCTACGATGCCTATTGTCTGTTTAATCTAATTGTAAGCAGCGACTCCGTTACCGATCACTATTAGAGCTAATAATAATAATAATAATTAAACAACAGTTTAATCTATTTGTGTGTGTCGGTTTCGATTGGACATAGATTTTGTATCACCCCTTTTTCTCCGTGTATGGTGTGTAGCCGAAGGGTCGATTTCGGGGGTTGCGAAACCAAATCCGATTACCTCGTGACCGATTTATAGACAACTGTTTATATCGGCGAACCGTTCGAGCGATTTTTCTTTATCTCGAATAAAGTGAAAGTTTCTTTTGCAAATTCCTCCCGACCTCGTTTTTTCCGTGATCGATGACCGGCGATCGGCTATCGATTAACAAGCCCGAATATCCACCGTTTCCATCGAAATCGACCTTTTGAATTGTAGATTCAATCGTGTCTTTCACAACTTAAGTAGTATTTGTAAATCGATTCGAGCGACGAACGGACGAGTCGCGTTCATTCAAAAAATACATAGCTCGTAACTTTAAGCGTATACATATACATATACGTATATAGTAAGGAGCCGGCCGTAGACGGTATATTATCGATACTGTCGCGTCGATCCTTTAAAAGGGAAGCAGGAATTCGCACAGGCTAAGCTCGATGTACGCTTTCGATCAACGCGCGATCTTGATCGCACTCGATACTCATGGTGGCTGCAAAAAGTATTTGCACACCGCGTATAGTTAGCATTTACGTATCAATTAGTTAGTACGTTTCTTATCGCGTAATAAATATTATTCTGAGATTATAATGGTTCGGTGTCGTAAAGTGTAAAATTTGATGAGAATACGTTTCGTTTCATATTATAACTACGTACAAATACTTTTTGTAGAGACTACGTGTGTACTGCAAGGTTTATTATATGGAATGTGTCCACGCACTCGAGACCAACAAAATCTGAGAGACGTTGCTTTGATATCTTTTTCCAGCAACTGACTTGATCGAACACTTCGATCAGAAATTTAGTTACACGATTAAAAATCAGCATGTACGACGTTTCGAGATTCTATCAAAATTAATGTTCGTTTTACTGGTAGCTAGCTATAAAATTTGGATTGTAATTAAGATCCTTGGTGACGAATCAAACATGGATGGCGATGATCCACCGCGTTGATTCTTCGCGGAGTAGAGCGCGATCGATCGATGTAATTATTCGATATATGCACACTTGTCGTCGTAGGAAGTTCACAGATACAGAAAAATGATTTGTAATCGATTCCAGCCTTTGTAAGTTCAAGCGTTGTGCGTCTTTCGATTAAACGAATCAAATTATCATGAAAAACTCTGAATCAAAACGGTATGAGAAGGAACAATGGGATAGTGTGTAGATGTACACACAGGAAATATTATAATATTCAAATGAGAATAAAAGGCAACACGATTAAACATTCCTTTTGAAAATTATTTCTATTCAGACGTTCGGCATTTTTAATAACAGAATCGATTGCATAAATTACGTTTGCAAAATTGATAACATAAGAAAATATTAAATGCGACGAGAAATCGAAGAAATTAATTTAACTACTCTTGTCTTTTAAAAAATCGAGAAGATAATTGAATTTCTAGAATAAAATAGAGAATTTATTTTATAACATTCGGACAATTTTAGATTCGGAAATTTAATTGAAAATCGTAACGTTTGACGTGTTTGCCTTTGGTCGATCGATGGTGCGTGCGCGTTGGATGACAAGAATAAGCGAACGACGAATTCTAAGGATAAAACGAAATAAGATTAAATACCAGAGCATTGAAGACTGGCAATCAAAACTAACGTAGGCAGATTTTAAAACACAGATTTATTCTCGGTTGCTCGATGCGCTGACCTTGTCGACAGGCGAGGGACTTGAATGCAGAAATTATTTTCGATACGTGTCGCATTCACGAATAAATTATCCTCAAGCAATTTATTTCAAACGTTAGTTGATTCGATGAAACTTAAGGAAAAGTGAACAATAAATTAGTGTTCTCCTGAATGAAAAGAAACAATGGGACAATCTTAAACGATAATTCAGTTTTAATGACTCAATCAAAATGAACAATATAATTTGATCTGTAAAGGAACTCATTGGGAGGATCTGAAATTAATAAAACACGCGACGAAATTTGATGTCCACTGGCGATCTTGTCAAACGGGAATAAATCAGTGAAGGGAACTAAATAAATGCAATTCTATGCAACTCTCCTTCGGAAATAAAACAAAAAAATAAAATAGGTCGTACAGTTTTGCGAGTAAAGCGCGCGTCTAATGTAACGCTAGCGAGTAGATAGGTAGGTACCTGCATTTCATGAAATTTAACATGCTTGAATAGCTCCTCAATAAATCGTTATACATGTTTTGATAAAATTGTCGTCTTTTCCTTTCTCTCCAAGAACCTCTTGAAAAATGTTACGCTTCCTCGAAAGTGCTTCCACTCATATACATATCTGCGTTTACCCTCTCCGGCATTTCATTTACATTTTTATCGCGACCTTAAATGAAAACCATTACAATATCTATGTTCCGCAATGAACATTTCTCATTGGAGTGAATTATTTACGAAAAACAGGGTAATTAAATATTGTAAATTCACATTGGAAACAATAAAACAAATGATAACTTTTTAAATTCACGTCAATGCAAAAATGATAATCAGACTTAATTGTAGAATGCGAAATCGTCGTCAATGAATTTTTTTCTATTGAAAAAAAAGCGTCTCTAAAACTGGAAAATTGTGAGGAAACCGACTGACAGTTGAGACAACGACGATAAATAGTAGTCGCGATGCTGAAGAAATGGCGGCGAGGAGAGATTCTAATCAATTGGCCTGTCGGATGCCATAAGTTACGCTATTAAGAAGCTGCAGAAGAAAATAATAAGACCCAATGAAACTGTTTGCAATGCTGATTTAATGATAAAGGGAAACGGCTCTTAGATTACATGCAACCAGCCTTTTATCTTTTCTTTCTAATATTCTTACTTGCTATTACTGCCTGCTAGCTTAAATCAAAATTTTTATCAACGTGATGACACACGATTCAATCAGCCAAGGCATTTAAGGCGATTAACTAACTGTTTTGAGGTAAGTTGTTTAAATCAATGTGCCAATATACACATCATTAGTACTCGTACTCAGAATACAAAGCTGAATTACGAAAATGCTATGCAAATATGGTATTATGAAACGTGCTAAAAAGAAAGAGAGAATTTTTTGTGTAAGTCCGAAAATCAATGCAAAAAGCTGAGAGATTTGGAGGAATATTTGACTCTAACTGGTTCTAAGATTCAGGTATGTCAACCTCGTTTCACTTTCCCACAAGACCTTTTTCTCATCGAAAGGAATATGTACGTTCCGAGAACCGGAAACCGGGGTCGCGACACTCGGATGGTCCTACTTGAAAATCTACGTGGCTCGCGTACTAACAACAACGCTGATGGCGACGGATGATGTAAGCAATGTTTACAGGCAGCACCACGATAAGAACCTCACCACGCGAAAAAGGAGAGCCCGGCTTCGGCTTTCTTCAGTCTCCTTCTGGCCCTCTTTGCATTGCGTGCTCGTCACTAAGTCCGCGTGAATTGCGTGCCACGCGTGTTCGCCGGCTGTTTGATCCCCGTGCAAAAGCGAGTCGTTCGTGTCCAGACAAAATTTATTACAGTATTGCTTTGCTCGTATAAAAAAATTGTGTACATATATTTATCTCTTGTGAAATATTTCAATTTCTTTACAAAATAAAAGGTTCAATGGTGCTATTTATATTTTTCTATGATTCCGACATATAGAGAAAACCTGTCGGACATAAACTAGCTGCCTTTACGTAATTAGGATGCCGAAAGAACGTTTGTTAATCTGCGACTTTCATCGCGAGTAATATCGTGGAGTCGTCGCGAAGTATGTCGAGGCAATAACGACTGCTCGTTTGCCACTCTTACCGGGCAAGGTAATTGTGCGAACAGGTTACAACTATGTACTGTTATCGAACGATTGCTACAGAAAATACTTAACGCGTAACATGCATCGCTAACATCTACAAATGCCTGTTATTTGGCTCGTGACATAATAAAGGTCGACAATAATCAGTAACCGTAAATACCATTCCTTTTTAATGACATTACTACTTATAAATACTACGACATACGGAATCTCAGTTGGAATTCTAAAAACAGAATACTCTGAAAGTGTTGAATACCGTGTGGCATAAAAGGAGACAACCTGAAAAGGAAGTTGAACGGGACTTTTTGCATGAAGCGAGTAAATTTTTGTAGACACAGTGAAAGAACGCATCCGCAGTGAAACTTGTGCGTAAACTTTCGGTACTTACAAGTGTACAGACGTCAAACAGCGGGAACGAGTTCCGTTGCGTCAGACGTTGTCGCATGAAAATTCCGTCGCGTCATCTCGATATTCGGTCGATCGATGGAGCGTGGCTGAGAATTACAGCGGGGGACAGCGGAAAAGTGGCTCGAAAAATAGCCGGATGATCATCAGGTTTCGTTGTTTCTATTTCAGTCAGTCGGTGGAACGGAACGCGGACAGGTTGCGAGGGCCATACTCTCCGCGACTTTTCACAAACGGTTTGTCCGCAATAATTTGTATAACTTGATAAATACCGTTTCATTTATATTATTTTCTGTATAGTCTGTTTCTTTTTCTATCGATATAAATGCAGCATTCTGAAAAGATTCTAAGATATTTTTAATTAACGCGTCACACTTTGCTGGATTTTGGAAAACGACTGAAGTTTATAAATCGCAACAACAATAAAATATATTTATGAAGTTATAAAATTGTTCCGGATTCTTTTTGGACAAATCGTGTGTACCGTTTTCATTGACAAAACGAGTTCCCGCGAGACGCGCGCGCGTTCACGCAACCGCGACTGTTTACGATCAACACGTGCCGCGCGAGAATCAAGTGCACCGGCCGCCACTATCGCCAGTTATGCGGTGAACGCTTCGCGATTCGTTCGCCATCACGAAGGCGCGAAATCCTGTTCTCACTAATCCTAATAATCGTGAACGGTAAAGAAAAAAACTCAAGAAAGTGGTACAATATAAATTTAGGATTCTTTGAAGATCTAAATATATCTCACCTCGAATTTAAAAAAGGACTGCAAGTATTACTGCGTGAGTGACGATTTTTCTCTAAATCATATCGGTCCCCTTTTCTCGTGGTGATGTTAAAGGAACTTCTAATTGAAGATCAGAGAACCTGATGAATTCGAATTGAGCGTGTAAAGGATCGCGAGGATCGCGTTGTTTTCGCGGAGCTCGATAAACGTCGGTAGTGAAACGGCGACGACAGTGATGTAACGGTGGAAAATAAAGCGGTGACTCGCGTGTGGATATTGGTACCGTGTGCTCGTGCACGCGTAAACACATACGATCGGGCTTTTCATCAATTTTCGTTTAACAGTTTCTGGGAAACTGACGCGTCGAATTCCTCCCTGACCACCATAGCTATCTCGTTATTACACCGAGGTACTGAGATATAATTCAATTGTAAATTCACATCAGATGCTGTCTGTTAATCCTTCCATTAAGTCGGTATATCGGTTTCTGTTACGTGATTTCCATTCTTATGGATCATAAAATCGAATAGCGCGAGACGAAACGATATTAAAAAGCGCTGTTTCTACCGAGCACGTCAGATTCTATTTTCGACTCGGCCAACCTCTTGACACTCATTAGCGTTCCCAACTTCCAGCAATGAGAGGTAAAAACCGGCAGCTTATCACGCGATTGATAACGAACGTATCGCCAAAAAGCAAGTTGAATGGAAAAGCTGAAAGTCTAGAAAACGCAAGCCGAACAGTGTTAACTCTTTTGTTACTATGGATGAAATGTCTCGCAGACTAATTTCTGCTTTTTAATACTGTGAACTAACATAGTTTGCATTTATCTTTCGCTATATTATGCTGAATTATGTATCGCATTATGTTTTGAACGATTACATATAAAATATAAAATACCATCTTCGATTATTTTAAAATTAATAATAAAGTGTTCCGAAAATCGATTCTTTATTCTTAATTGATATGATGGTTGGTTGTTGTTGTAAGATATATTAAATTCTGTACGACAAGACACATCGTCTATAATATCACACAAGCAAAACGCCTCGTCCTTGCTAATGAAAAGATTAATCATAGACGGCGAAACAGAAAGGACCATCGATTCGATTTGACTTGATTTATATTGATTAGACTTATTGAGGACCGACGAGGTTTACACGAATGCTGCATATGGAACCTTTGTATTTGCACGAACCGCATGGCTGAGACAGTAATCCATATTACTGTCAACTCTTCCCGCTCGCTAAGGCTTCCTCAGTTTCCTGCGATCGTTTTACCCTATTCCAATCAGTCGTTCCGATTAGTTCCCCGCTTACGCAACCGGGAAAGTCATTGTACCAATATTACGGATACAGAAGTTCAGAGAAAAAATCGAGAACTAAATGACAGAATTAGATCTCGCGATTTGGAAATTTACGTAAACTGAGGAGATCTGCTGTCATGGTGATATGAAGAAGGAAAAATCGTCGAACGGAAGATTTGAGAGTCGTTTTTTTCATTGGGTCAAAGTGTGGCAAGATTCGGCATTCGATTAACTCGAGCCTCATGAAGTTTCGATGGGACGGCCAGCTGGCTTAAATACCAGTACGATAATAAACGGCAACTTTCTCGGAGCAGGTTTTCGGCGCGACGATGACGAACAGAGGAGACGATTGTGCGACGAGAATTCAGAAGGGTGACCGGCGAGCCGCTTCGGCGACTACGCAAATCGATTTTCTTCGACATTGAGGGATCCAGGGATCGAGGAAACCATGGGAAATGGATCGTCCTGTTGTGCGCATCGCAAGAAGGTGAGTACAGATTTTCTTTTTATTATTATCATCGTTCATAGTAGTCAATTAAAGGCATGCAATGCACTACATGCAGTGTATTCAGTGTATCCGTTTTTCCACATTCCATTCTTTCATATATCCAAAAACTTCGCAGTCTAATTATTACACATGTAATGAACTTCTGATAATTAAAAAAAATACGAGAACTTCTCTATAGCAATCATTGAGTAAAATTCGTATAAACAATGTTTAATTCTGAATGTTGAACATAGGATTTGAATTCTCAATTATAATAGTTGATAAGGTAAGGAATATTACACAATTGATGCATGAACATCGTACAAGATGGCAGCACGCTTCAATTGTGATAACACCGGGTCACTACTTTAAATAATAAGAGTAGTACATTTAAAAAATTTTATAGAATCAATTAGATTGTTTAATAATCATATCATAATAGCAGATATCCAATCATCTGTGCAAAAATACTGTTGACCAAAAACGAAACGTTCAATCAAGCTTAATGGCATCAAATTCTAGAAACAATTAAGTCCCCTAACATTTAGCCATAATTTTCTCAATTGAGACTACTAGTCTTTATTTTTAATAACGCGAAGGAATTTGCGGACGGAGTTTGCACAAGCGAATCGGTGCGGCATCGTTAGATCCCAAGTTTTGCGATGAAAACCGCTGCCGCGACGATACCCATGGGAAGAACGTTGACCGGAGAGAAAGGGATATCGCGCCCGTCAGCTGATAGATATCGGACGGATTCGCGATTGTGCAATTGCGCCACGCGGAACGAGCACGCGACCTTCGGTGTCGAGAATAACTCGGCTCAAAGTTATTTTCTGAAACCGATCTCCCGCTGGCTGATACGCGTACGCGACGTGGAAAAAAAAACTCGATTACGATCGTCCGCGCAGTCTGCTGCGATCGTCTGGTACATCAATCGTATCGTTCGGGTTCCGAATCGATCTCGATAGGTACTATTTCTCACAAATGAGTACAACGTTGAGAACCACTATCGTTCAGTTTCCTAAGTGTATTCGCATTTTGATTGTTATCAATAACTACATCAAATATTGCAT